>NC_067142.1:75963135-76060635 GCF_903995435.1 Acomys russatus | reverse complement strand
AATTACTTCATGGCAAGCTTTCCACACAGTAGGTTCCCAAGAGCCTGTAGTTCTTCAACAGAACAGTTGAAATACAACTGCATAACTTTATAAATTATTGTACAAACAGATGGATGCGTTCGTTCATTGATAGGGCTAAGACTCATTCCACAAAATCCTTTAGCATGATGCTTGGTCAGAGCCAAGAAAGGTAGGTTTTTTGTAAACTTACATAGGCTGACCATTCCTTCCTTACTAGACCTCTCAGGAGTTCACTGGGTCCTACCACAAGGTTGTCTCCTCACTAGCTCTGCTATTAGAACTTAAAGAGAAGTGGAATGTTCTGGCCCTGGGCCATGGTCCGCTACACCATCTGCAAACCTTGCTCACTTTTGTTCATGGTCACTAATTTGGACCCTCTAAAATCTGTACCAAACTTTCTTTATAAACTGCCTATCATATTACTAAGCCAAGGACGGTGCAGAGGTGTCATATTAGGGCACCGCAGGACTCTGCCTCAGGCAGGTCACCAGCTGCCACCCTATCATGCCTATTCACTCTGACTCTTACTGTCTGTTGCCACTCTTAGCTTACCAAGTTCTCACTCTTACCCTGACTTGTGCATAGGTAGTTCCAATCATCCAAGCCACTGCAATTAAAACACTTGAGGTGCCCTAGATTTCCAGCATATGCGTTTGCATAAGCTCAGCTGTTGTCACTGATCAGTTAGGGGGCTCTGGCAGTAAGCTAGGAAACAGTGAGAGATTGAAATGGACTATGGAACAGGTGACCAGGAGAATGCAAACATTTTTTCATGTAAGGAGTTGGAAGAATGGAGCTGCTAGTTACTGAACCCAGGGAGGGCAGAAGAAGAGAAGACTTTTGCAAGTGGACAATAAAAGGGATGCTAATTATTTTTAACGGAGCTTGACTTCATGAATGGAAACATGAACAAGAATATGGCCATATGCACCAGGGTTCAGGAGGTGGGCTGAGGTTAGGTCTAGAGACTCAAAACACTCTGATTAAAAAAAAAAAAACCTCTTCTAATGTATTTCACAGTATTTCTCACGTTCCTCCTTAGGACAGAGTCATAGGTGTAATATGCTGGCTTTGATCACATTATATAGTATCAAAAATGAAACATAAATAAAGCTTCTTGTAGGCTTAACCAAGAAAGTAGAAACTTTTTAAACTATGAAAGCTAAACATGTTATATAATATAGCTTTTTATTTGCTTTGCTATTTTTTTTTTTTTTTGAGACAGCATTTCATGTAGACCAGGCTGGCCTCAAGTAGGCTATGTAGTCAAGGATGACCTCCTGTCTCTCCCTCCAGAATGCTGAGATTACGGGCATGCACCACATGCCAGGTTGGTTTATGCAGTCCTAGCAATAGAAGCCAGCGATCTGGAATGCTAGCCTAGCTCTCTCCAAATTACGTCATAGCCACAGTCCTGTATAACAGAGCTTTGTGGGAAAGCAAACTGTTGCCAATTTGGCATTTAAATATTATTATTTGTAAGGCTATCCTAATATGTTCATAGTATATTCTGACTATGTAGAAAATGAGCTGTGGTGCATTTGGAAATTCTATTAATATAAAATGAAGTCTCTAATAAGGCCTAGCATGTTAAAGAATGATGCTTGTCACCTATAAAAGCCAGTGTTGCTGTTCTCTAATCACGTCAGCAATAAAGGCAAAATGAAAACCTGCTCTCTCCTACTAACTGTAATATCCCTGCTGTCCCAGGTACACTGGCAACCTAACTGCTAATTTATGTTCTTTGTAGCTTTCCTTGCCTATAATGAAGACCAGCCCCACCTGATTCAATGTGTTCTTGTCAACTATTTTTAATGTACCTTGAGGGCTATAAGTTTCTCTATTGGCAGGGTTTTATCAAGAGTAATTGACTTTCCAGTGATATCCTGCAGGGCCTCCCAGTGCCGTGGCTTGAGACACAGGTTCCCCAATGCTGTGATGATTGGCAGCTCTTGTTTGAAGTCTGTCAATGATTGCTTGAGGTGGGCCACCATATCACTTTTAGGCAAACCTGTAAATATCAGAAAAGTTATAGACATAATATATTCACATTTTAACCAAGCAAACTGAGGAAATGAGAAATTTTCTCTAGAACGTGCTAATCAATGTAATGCTATTTTATCACTTGCTCATCTTCATTAGTGAACAAGAAGGTTTTGCTGATGTCGAACATCTATAACACCAACTAAGGATTAAAATATAGAAAAATAATTACCAGGATAAATTATTAAACCCCAAGCCTAATAGACCCAAGTTATCTTGGAAAATGTGGTGCCTTGATGGCACCTGGAACAGGCTTCCCAGATACATACATATATACATACATATATATATACATATGTATGTGTGTGTGTGTGTGTGTGTGTGTGTGTGTGTGTGAGAGAGAGAGAGAGAGAGAGAGAGAGAGAGAGAGAGAGAGAGAGAGAGAGAGAGAGAGACACTAACATGAAAAGGGAAACTCACCAGCCTCCCTGCTAACCAAGGAACTACAGGCAACTTAGGGATAATTCCCTTGGGAGAAGCCCTCTATTAGTTAGATCATACCAACTGGTCAGCCAGGAAATTATTGTATTTATGTACATAACAATAATAATCAGAGAAAAAGAGGTCACAGTTTGAGAAGGATTGAAGGGAGGATATAAGAGGGGGGAAATGATATAATTACATTTTAATTAAAAAAACATGTTTAAGAAAAATATGTTGTCTGCTTGTTCCTTAAAACATGACAAAATGCTGAGAGTATGCACACTTGTGTTATTTTAAAGCTGTGAGGCTAAGCTTTGCAATTTTTTTGGCTAAACATTGTGATATATGTACACACACACACACACACACACACACACACACACACACACACACCCCACAAGTGGATTTTTGTTTGTTTTCTTGGTGAGATGGTGTTTTTTTGAGGTGGGGTCTTATCATTTAATTCAGGCTAGCCCTGAACTTGTGAACCTCCTGCCTCAGCCTCCTACGTGCTAGGAGTACAGGCATGTGCCTGAGCCCCACTGCCACGGCGATGCTCACTATGTAACCTAAAATTATTATGCCTGTTCCTTTGTTTTGGTGGGTTTGGTAGGGATTGAACATAGGGCTTCATCATTCAAAGCTCACACTTTACTTCTGGGCTATAGCCCAAGACTATATAACTCAACAACAAGCAAAAGAAAGTGTTGAGATGGCTCCTAGAGGGGGGTTTCCAGCCTGAGGTGTAGTGAGTGATAAGGGATAATTTTTTAAAAAATTAATTTATTCAGATTACATCCCAAGATTGTTATCCCCTCATTTCCCGTTCCCCCTCCCTTTTTTCACCCTATTCCCCTCCCCTAGGCCTGTGACAGAAGGAGACCTGCTTCTCCACCATATGATCATGGCTTATCAGGTCTCATCTGGATAGCCTGCTTCCCCTTCCTCTGTGTGCCACCAGGCCTCCCCATCAAGGGGAATTTTAACAGTCTTGGCCAGGTTAAAGACAGAGTGCTGCATTATGCAGTGTGTCAGCATATACAACACCCCAACTGTGACGTTTAGCACCAGGAGATGTCACAGAATTACTGTAAGTGTTCTTCCCACTGCCCAGAGAATACTATAAGCACCATATATAGAATGCAGGAAAAGATTTTGCAGGCAGGGCCTTGCATAAAACACCTCAGGCTCAAACCCTGGGAGTCAGAATTGAGTCTGAAATATCTGGAGTTCTACCCATGAAACCAACCTTTGAAAGATACAAAACTGTTCCTAATTATCTGTGGTTATCTCCCCCTGCCCAGGGGGTTAATCCGTTTCTTGCCTCAGCAGATAATTTCTACCCAAGTTCCTTTAGTAGGCTGTATCTGCAGATGTCAGATGGTGAAGGCAGATGGGTTTTGCCTTTGGTGGGTAGGAAGCTTTGAGACGCGTCCGTTACCTTTTTCCAGGACGGTGATTATGTGCAGCCACTTGGAGACACTGCTCTTCACTAAGTTGATATCGATGGTTTGGAGAGTACAGCGCCTCCATTCCCAGTAGAGTCTCCCCCATTCTTCCTGTGCCTCCCATAACAGTTTTCTCAGCATCAGGTCACACTCAATGTCAGAGAGCTCCGTCAACACGATCTGCGTGAGCTCTTCCACGTTAAAGGAGTGCATGTGGGACTGGACGTCGTTGTAGTAGTCCTGGTAGCTGGAGTACGTCTTCACTTGCTCAGTCAAGTACGCAGCTTCTTCTGAGAGAGACTTGACCATGTCCTTGGCTTGTGACACTGGAGTACTGGCACATAGCAGATCCGAACTTCTTACCTAAAACCAACAGGTAAGACACTCTGAGAGGCCAGACCGCTCAGAACACAAACATGTATTACTGGCAACATCTTTCATAGAGAACCCACTTTTTGACATCATAAAGTGAATGAAATTGGAATTTTAGTTACTATTTGACTCAAAAGACAAGAACAATTTTAGGAAAAGTGTGTGTGTGTGCATCCACACACACACACACTGACTTTTATGCAATTTTTGAAAAACTTTGATGCCTTGCTCATTACATTCATAGAAGAAGAAGGAGAAGAAGAAGAAGAAGAAGAAGAAGAAGAAGAAGAAGAAGAAGAAGAAGAAGAAGAAGAAGAAGAAGAAGAAGAAGAAGAAGAAGAAGAAGAAGAAGAAGAAGAAAATGCTAAATTTCTGGTAGAGGTTACTAAGAAAGAGACATGTGACTCTATGTTCCATTCATCTTCACAAATCGTCCACAGTGTCGTAGCTACTTTCCTATTGCTGTGATAAACCCCACGATGGAAGCAGCTTACAGAAGGAGGGATTTGTTTTGCCTTAAAACCCCAGAGGGATGAAAAACACATGGCAGCTGGGAAGTGATGGCTGTAAGAATCAGGCATGGCAGCCAGAGAGAGCAGAAAGCTGAGCGGGAGCAGGAGGTGGGGAGGGCGGAGTAGAAGCACATGAGGCATTTTACCCTCAACGCTCACCCCCAGGGACACACCTCCTCCAGCAAGGCTACATCTCCTTGGCCTCCACCAACAGTGCCACCAGCTGGGGACCAAGTGTACAAGTGGGGGACATTTCTCATTAAAGCGCTACACGGGGTGAGTGTATAATTAAACTACTTAGCTATGATTCCATAGAAGATGAACATCTCAGTGGATAGTGTTAGATGAGGCCAAGACAAAAAAATTTTTTTTTAAATATAAAACCATAAAAATATTAAAAAATTAAAGAACACTTACTTTATCTTTTAAATCGCTGGCCTTCACTCGTAGACCAACAATATATGCCTCTAAGGTATTCTTGAATTTAGTTATGATGGCCTCTTTATTCATGGCATTTAATTTCATAGTTGTTTTTAGATGGTTAAACCTCAGGAAAAGGATCCTGTAGATGGCAGTCTGCTCCTCTGAAATATCGATCTGATAATGCCTCACCACGGAATAGAGCTCAGAAATTGTGACAAGCTCTCTTTCTAATTGAGATATGCTTGAGGAAATATCATCCAAAGCAATAAAATGCTCCACAAATTCTTCTACTTCTACAGGCTCATGTTCCAGTTGGTGTACGGATGAATCCAAAATCTGAAATTATTAACATGCCTATGATAAGTATGCAATAATGTCACTGTTTCAGGAAGCCATTGCTTGTATCTTGGAATTCTGAGTTCCATAAATGTAACTTCAGAGAAAAATTAATATACAAACTGGACATAGTTCTAAGTATTTTTTAAATGCTAGAGCACTGACAGGCTCAAATCTTGCTACTGTTAGCAGAAAGTGCTTGACTGTATTTCATATGTAACATAAATGTTGTAAGATGCACTAAATACTACATGAATGACTTTAGTGCAAGAGTCAGGCTGGAATGGTGGCTCTGGAGATTTATGTTCTAGATTCTCCAGGACACAGTCCCATTTTATCCAGAGGGTGGGTTTGCTAAGTAGGTGCTATTTCCTATAGTCTGCAGACAAGGGACTGAATCTCAAATTAGTCTAAGATCCAATATATATTGATCAACAATCACCAGAGAAACTTCTTCTTCTTCTTCTTCTTGCAATAGATGACTAACAGAGCCCACAGCTGGTCAAGGTGTAAGGGATAAGAAAGTGTGGGATGCCTAACCCTAAACAGGACATCTATGCTCAGTCCTTCCCTCTAAAGCTCAGTGATTTTTAGAGAAGAGGGGAAGCGAGTTGGTTCGATGATGTCGGAGAAATAGTGTTCTCTGGACGTGACAGGGAAGTGGCACATAGGAGCACAGAGTTATTGTAACAGAACACACAAGACCTGCGCAAGTTTAAGTCAGACAAACTCCCGCATGGAGAGGGAGACAGACATGAGATCCTGCCCCTAGCTAGGGAGCTATCGCCATTTGATAGCTTCTCCCCTGGTAAGGCAGATACACTCCAAGTAGGCTCCATCCCCAAGAGCAGTTGGGCAATGCAGACTGGACTTGGTGGATCTAAATAAGAGAGAAAGAGAACAAATTCCTAAGGGTAGGGATGTGGGGGTAGATCGGGGGTGGGGTAGGGGGGAACTGGGCAAGGAGGTGATATGATAGAAGTACATTGCATGAGATTCTCAAAGAATTAATAAAAATATTATTTTTTAAAGGAATGAGTGGTATGAGTTAAGATACGAGATGGTTGGGAGGAAAGTCTTAGGAAGAAAACTCTATGGATTCATTTTAGTGGCAACTTCCTAGGCCCATAATGGGCACGTTGCCTTCTGCCCTGATGCCTAGAAGGATGTGAGGTCAGAGATGTTTAGGGGAGGCCTCGATGAGTCCAAGTCAGCAAAGATTCTCAAGGACCATGTAGGTACAACTACTACCTGCCAGAAAAATTGGTTCTACCCTTTGTAGGCCACAGTTCTTTGGGTGTGTGCGTGGGGGGGGGGCAGGGAGGAGGGCATATGTGAGTGAATCTAGTTACACTAACATTTGCCTGCAGTATCCTGTCTGTCAACCCAGTGCTTTCATGCCTCTGGTACTCTCTTTTGGTAATTTAACATTTTTATTGAAATTATTCCTGGTCCACCCAGGCTCTATTAGCTACTTCTGATGAGATTTTATGTTACACTAGACTCTGTATGGGCAAGAATGACGCTATCTTCTTACCATTATGTCGCAGAGGCAGAGGCAGAGGCAGAGGCAGAGGCAGAGGCAATGGCTAGCACGCAATTTTAAGTTTAAGAAGATATTGGTGGTCGGGCTGAATGAAGGGGAAAATGACAGCTGTTATCACAAATTCCAATCTTTAAGCAGGTCTAAGGTGCTATTGAGGATGCTATGCAGACAAGGCTAGGGTACCAGGGTCCATGTTTGCTCTGGCAACTTAAATTTAGGGTGCTTCCAGGTGTTCATACACTCAGTTTTCCTCAGAAGCTTCAAATGCCTGTGGATTTAGACATTTGCCCTATAAGAGAACTGCCCCCAAAAGATAGCCCATGAGCATTCTGAGACTCATCCCAGAAACTCCATAGCACAGCGGCCTTAGGTTCTAAGTGAGGGGATGGTGAACAGACACACATCTAAGAGAATGTCAGATAGTGATGGATGTTACAAAGATAAAACAGGAGATGCAAAGTGACAAGGGGCATAGCCTTCAATGTGATCACAGAAAGTTCTCATAGAAGTGATGAAGTGCGGGAGAAGTGACCGAGTCAGGTAAATCATTTGCCATGCAAGCACGAGGGCCAAAGTCTGGAACTCCATACAAAAGCAGACACAGCAGCACACATGTGGGTAATCCCAGGGCTCCTCAGGTCAGATAGTGTGGAGACGGGCCTCTAGCCAGGTCTGCGCTATACAAACAAGAGACGATCTCAAACAAGGTGGAAGACGAGCTAACACCTGAAGTTGCCTTTCAGCCTTGACATGTGTGCCACAGCACAAATACATGTCATGGCACACATACGTGTCACATTCACATACATGAATGTGCTCATACACAAAGATAAAGATTAAAAACAAAAGCAAATGTAATCACAGTCCTTTGGAATTTTCTGGGGGGATAACATGTAGGTGATTTTTGATTGTGTTCCTTAAAGTTATAATCCAATCTGAAATCTTCTCAGGGAAAAGGAAAAATTTGAAGACTTACTTCCAATAGACTTGTATTTTTTCCCTCAATTGAACATCGCAACAGGCTATAGCTCATCTCTATGACGTTGTCAATGTACGGTAAGCAGGCTAGCTGATAGTCCTGACTTTTCACACAGAAGATGCTGAGGCGCGACTCAGTGGGCATAGTCACGATCTCCTTTAGGTAGCTTCGGAACTTGTGTATCACACTTCTAAACTGGACTGCCGATAAGTTCCCTATATATGGCAACTTCATAATCATGACTTGGGCCTTTTCTACCATGTAGCAGTATTTTAGAAACCTGCTGCTGTAATCGTTGGCCAGGCCCATTGAGTTACCAATGACTGTCAGCAGGGCCACGATCTGTGAATGAAATCATTACAGTACATCAGCGCAGTCTGTGAATGAAAACGCTACTCAAAAATGTTATCCCAGGAATGGAAAAGCATAGTTTGGAAAGCCGATAGTTTCTGTCTTTGTACAATTAATTCTGTTTAGAGCTGGAGTTAAATACTGAAGTGTGTTGGAAACAAGACAAAGAAATGTAGATAATTAACACTTGACTTTGTGCAAAGCTTACTTAGATATTTCATTTTGTAGTTAAGATGCTATTCTAAAGAAACCAATCATCTATTTCATGGCTTGTCACCCTATTTTAAAGCATCTGCTCTTAACATAGTTCCAGAGCAAGCCAGCCCTATGTATTTATGACATCATCTAATTCGTAGGACATACTTCATTTGGATAGGACTGAGTCCAGACACAGCTGAGATCCTTATATTCCACTGAGAATTTGGACAACACTATAGTTATATGGTAAGGGAAGGGCTGGTGAATGGCAAACCAATGCAATAAATGAGCGGCAGGGAAGAAAACTCATTTCCACAATGAATGTTTGGGAAACTGTGGTAAGTGGAGGTCAGAGACCATGGCAAAGACAGGCACTGAAGCAAAGTGGCATGACTCCCCATCGCCATGGGCTGGGATGCTCTGGAGCTTTGCACACACATCATGTTCGTGTAATAGTTAAAGCAGGGTCCTGCTCTCTTATCAACCACTTCTAAGGCATACCATCTCAAAACTTACTTTGCTTTGGTAGTTAGCATCTGATTCGAAAAGGATATGGAAATCTGGCCATCGGGTCTGCTTCTTATATTTCACCACACTTTCTGTCTCACTGGATAAATCCAGAACTGAGACCAAATCAATAAAGGCAGACAGGCGAGGATCTTGGTGAAAGGGGATGACTGTGGCTGGAACACAGTGTTGAAAAGTTAGGATTACCGGAAGTCTCTTGGAAGCACCACTTTAAAATTAGCCACAACATCTGGGCCTGTTAAAAACTGATGCTGAGGCTGGGCATGGTGGCACACGCCTTTAATCCCAGCACTCGGGAGGCAGAGGCAGGAGGATCACTGTGAGTTCCAGGCCAGCCTGGTCTACAAAGTAAGTCCAGGACAGCTAAGGCTAACACAGAGAAACCCTGTCTCGAAAAACCAAAACGACAACAACCACCACCACCTGATGCTGAGTGACTTAGTGAGCAGACATCATTCTGGATTTATTGATGGAGAGGCTCAGAGGCATGTACAGGGTTGCATTTAACATTAGAAACAGAAGGAACTGTCACAGACAGTGAGTTGTGGTAGTAGAAGCCATGCTGAAAATAAAACCTGAGGACACTGTTGCCTGTGTGGGGAGTGCTATACCATTGTTAGGACACAGACACAAGGACAAACACAAGGCTGCTACTAGGAAGGAGTTGACAGTTTAGATGTCTGTGGACCCTTCTTTTCACCCCCAACAAAGAAACTCTGACATGTACTTTGTAGCTTACACAAATTAATTCAAGATGAAGCCTGCATCTAAACACAGACGGATGAACTCTATGAGAAAATAGTGTGACCCCGAACTAAGAAAGTTCCAGCTACAAAACCAAAAGCATAAAGGAATGCCAGAAACCAATTGACGTGTTGGAGCTTATGAAATCAAGCGGCTTAGGTCTAGTAAGGAGAATGAGAAGCTAAGAAGCAAGTGCTTGCAAATTGCGCAGCTGATAACACACTTGACCACAATGCCCAAAAGACCCCTCCTGCCCAGCAGTGAGTAGACCCTCGTGGGAGCACGTTAAACACTTGACAAAGTGTCCAGAGGGAGAACTCAGGAAGTAAATATGAACCGTCATCAATTATTAGTGAAACAACGATTACCAAAATGTGATGTCACTGCCTCCCTATTGAGATGGATAACGGAACCTTTTAAAGGCTGACAATACAACACTGGCGAAGGTTAGGAAGACCAAGAAAGCTTCATACACAGAAGGGAGGAATATAAAGCAATCCTGCTATACTGAGAATATAACCCAAGAATTCAATACAGTTAAACATATACCACCGATACGTAAGTCTCTATTTATACAAACAATAAATAATTTAGAAACAGAAAAAGGGGAAACTATTTCTTATAGAAGAATCCCATGTGACAAATGCATGAGGAACTAGAGGAATGGAAACTCCTGTTGTCACAGTTGGCTGGTGTAGGATTCTCCACTGATGGATGCTAAAATTAATGGGCACATTTTTCCAGTAGAGACACGATTATTTGTATTCCCTTCCAAGTTTCCCCAGGATTGCCTTAGCCAAGTGTGTCTGATTAGCACCACTAGTAACAAGATGTGCAGCCTTGTGTGCACTGGAGACTCTGAGAGGATGCCCAACTGCTACAACATCCATGCCCCATCACCTCAGACACAGCACGCAACAACAGCTAATAACGCAACTCTATGGGATAACTAACTAATTAGAACATTTTTAAAAAATCCCTTAAGGTCACGAAAGACTAGGAAAGGAGCTATCATAAATCAGAAGACTCAAGAGCCACAGTTTGCAGTGTGTGACTGTGGATCCTGGATCCCGGTACAGGAAATGGATGTCAGTGCAGCAGCTTGAAGAGCTGAGAGCAATCCTTCCACTTGGTGAGCACCACTGCTCTGCTGCTCGCTGGTTCTGATGACCACAGTGTGGGAAGACAGAGCACATGAAGGGCATGCAAGAATGTTCTATTACTCTAGAGACTTTCATAACAGTTTCAAATCATATTTTAATGAAAAATTAAAAAACAATCAAATAACGAAAACATTTTATATTGAGGAAAAAAGACGTGAAAGTGATCAGATGTTTTAATCCAAGAAACAGAGATCTAAAAATGAAAGAAAGGAAGAAAATCTGAGTGGCGAAAGGAATCTATCCATGGAAAGCCTGACAGCCTACTTCTTTCTGACTAATCTCTCTCCCTCCATTTAAGAACCGTTAGTGGAGAATGACACAAGTCTATTATTTCTATACAGAGGTGATTAATCCCAGGTGATAAATTTCTGGTCAGAAACAAATGCGAAGTGCTAAAAGCTAGAAGGCAGTGGGGCAGATCGATAGGTGACTAACCTTAGCAAACTGTCACATGACAACTGAGCTGCTAAGGGTTCTTCTAGTTCAAATTTTTTTTCTAAAACTTTTTGTAAGGAATGAATAAATTCTTTGGCCAAAGTGGTCACTGTTATGTAATCTCAGATTATATACATATAGCTGAAAAAATCATTTAAAATTCATTTAAGGTAAAAACAACATCTTTGTAATGCTATGGCACAAAATTCAAATAACTAATGCTTTTAGTTGCTTCCCCAGTTCTTATATTTTATGCATTCTCTTTATATGCATGAAGGCTAATCTTGGTTGTCAACTTGGTGACATGTATATCATACTAAAAAAATACACAGTTTGACAATCCTGTGAGAGACTTGCTTGAGTGGATCATTTTGAGTTAGGAAGACCCACCCAAAATCAGGGCCACACCTCCTGGTGGCAGTCCCAGAAAAGGACACGGAAGAAGGAAGCTTTTGCTTTTTGCCTGCTTGCTCTCACTCTGGCTGGTGAGTTCACCTACCCTGCTGTTGAGACACTCCTTCACTGGCATCAGAACCTACTTCTTTGGGATTCCAACACAGACTGAAGACCGGCAGCTCTGTAGGTCTCCCTGGGTCTAGGGCAGCTGACCAAGACTACTGAACTATCCCATCTCTTGGACTGAATATCTATTGGATTCTAAGCCTTCCCACCTGAAGTCAGTCGTCACTGGTATCCTCAGACAACAGCCTGTAAGGCACTTGAGTAAATCCCCACATATGTGTATGTATATGTGTATACACAAATGTGGGGGTTTATTTAGATATTATACGTACATATATACATAGAACTCATTTTATCAGTTGTCCCTTTAGAAAACTCTAACACACACACACACACACACACACACACACACACACCTTCAAATGATTCTAAATTAGTAGTGCTTGATCCTAAAGACTGAAATTCATGATCTCTTATCGATATCTGCCATATGTATCACCGACCAAGAGCACTAGATACGTAAATTTTAAAAAGATTGTAAAAAAAAAAAAAAAAAAGACACTAAACCTTTCAAGTACTTACTTATATATTTTTCTATAGTTGTTATGACATTTTGGAATTGTGTTGAAAAGTCCAGTCTGTTGGGTTGCATAAAGAGGTTTGTTGGAAATTCAGAAAATCTGAGAGAAAACAATAGATAAGAGTGTATTCAAGTGAATACAATACCCAACAAACTACAGCTATTTATAAAAAACTGCCTCATACTTACTTATTATAGACGGGTCGTTCTAGCTCAGGCTCAAGCACGAGTCCTGCGTCTATTACAATTCATTGAAAGAAAGAGAAAGTCAAAATTGATTAACATTTTAAAATGCTAGACAACTTAATGTATATTAATATTTTCTAAATATCCCAAGAATCGCTCACAGAGACTGGCTGAAAGGGGCATTCCAACCATGGACTGGGACTCTGATGCTGAGAAAGGAGGTCTGTGTTCTTTTCCTTTCCTGCAGATCTGGGCCTCACACATGCTAGGCAAACACTCTACCAATAGGTGGCACCCTTGCTCAAGAGTCTGCACTTCTGGGAGTCATTCCAGGAGAGGCTCATCCAGGTAAGGAAGGCCTTGGAGACAGTACCGGGTCCAAAGTGAAAATGCTGTTATCACTCACATGTACCACAAGGTTGTGGGTCCTGTCCTATCACTGCTCACTTTAGCATGTACGGACACTATACTACATGAGTAACGAGGTGAAAATTTCAAGTTTTTCTTTTACATATTGTTGCCAGCTTCCTTTTATCTTACCTGAAAGGATGTGTCTAAGGAGGGTACCTAGCCTGCTCCGTTGGTTGTACTTCATGAGCAGGTCATCATTTGAGGATCTCATAAAACTACTTCTGTTCTCAAATGGCTCATCATCATCGCCCGCCAGGGATTCCTTGTGGTCCTGGCCAGTCCGCAGAGTGGTCTCTTCGAGACTCTCTGGAGAGTAGGTCTCAGTGGGAATTCTCAAATACAAGTTCACTTCAAATATTGGTGCATACGTTTTCCTCAAATCCACCTCCACTTTACTTTCACTTAAAATCTATTTTAGCAGTTATGTTCACAAGACAAGAACAAAATATAATAGGATATTTAATGTGTGAAAATAACACTTAAATATAATTATAAACTATAACTATACTTGTATGTAAAAAAAGCGAACAAATGAAATGTGAAGTTAGCATTAGTGGGGAACTTGAACAGGTATTATCACACCTTTTTACAACAGGAGAAAAAGGAATATGTGTGTGCATGGATGGATGGATGGATGGGAGAGTTGTGTGTGTATGTGGCAAACAATCATTAATTGGGCTTTTAATTCTGAAAATTGCTATCCATCTTATGTCAAAGTTTGTGTTAGTGATAGGGTTTTTAGGCACCTGTTACCTCAGTTAGATCAGTTTCTGATTTTGGTTGTAAGTTTTGAAGAGAAGGGATAGCAGTTAAGCTTGTATTAATGAGCTCTTCATCATCACTTATCTTTCTAGAAAAGATCTTCCTTGCTCTAGAATAAGAAAGGGGAGGGAAATTTATTTTTGAAACACATATTTTACTATTTAATATGAAAATATATAAAGAATTCATGTAACTTAGCAAGCAAGAAATGAAGGAGGAAGAAAGTAAGAAAAAGAAAGAAAAAAGAAAAGAATGAGAGAGAAAGGAACAAGTGAGCAAGTTAAAAACGAGGGAAAGGGCTGGCATGGTGCCTCGGTCAGTCAAGTATTCTTGAGGGCCCGAGTCTGCACGACCAGAGCCCACAAGAAAAGCCAGCCTGGTGGCAACACATCTACACTATCAGCGGCGGCAAGGAAGGAGAAACAGATAGATCCCTGGACGCTATGCTGGCCTATATAGTGAGACTCCAGGCCAATGAAAGACCTTGTCTCATGTAAAAAAAAGTGTAAGGTACCTGGGGACAAACACCCCAGATTGTACTCTGACCACTACATATAGGTGCCTTGCACATGTACAACAGCAGATACACACACACACACACACACACACACACACACACACACACACACAGGGAAAGGAACAATTTGATTGGGGCTTTCTTCAGAGAGGTACACGTGCATGATAAGAATAAGAAAAGATGCCTAAAATCACTGATAATTAGGAAACCAAATCAAAATCAGAAGAGATGATCTCTTACTAGACAGGAATTGTGCTGCTCAGGACATTAGAACCTGGTACATTGCTGCTACAGACTAAAGTGATACAGACACTGCTGGGAGAACCTGTAGAGAAGTTCCTCAAAGTGGTAAATGTGGAATTACAGATCCAGAAATCCTAAGTATACACCCCGAAGAGCTGAAACGAAGTACTCGAGCAGATGTTCCAAACCAGTGTGCACATCTGTGTTCTAACCCATAGTCCACAGGGAGAGACCCAACAGATGAGTGACGAGGTACAGTGTGCTGCCAACAGACAACAGAACATATTTAGCCTTGAGAGGGAATGAAACTCTGATACATGCTTCAACATGGAAGGGCTTTAAAAATATTATAAGTCAAACATTACAGACAAATATTTATGATTCCAGATATGAAGGTACCAAGAATGAATACATTCTTAGAAAGGTAATAAAGAGTATTTATTGTTGTTGTCGTTTGTTTTGGTTTTTCAAGACAGGGTTTCTCTGTGTAGCCTTGGCTGTCCTGGACTCACTCTGTAGACCAGGCTGGCCTTGAACTCACAGAGATCCTCCTGCCTCTGCCTCCCTGAGTTCTGCGATTACAGATGTGTGCCACCACCGCCAGGCAGAGCTTCTGTTAATCAATATGAAGCCTAATAGTGTGGGGAAAGGTGATGGAAGTGGATGGTGGTGGGTGTACCATACTGTGAAAGTATGTACTGCTACTGAACAGCACACTTCAGATGACAGCTTTCATGTTACAGATTTCAACCTCACAAAATGTCCATCGGTTGAGTAGGAAGAGAAACAGAAGAGAGAACATCATGGTGCTAAGTCTGAGCGAGGGACGCACGGAGTGTGTTATAAGGAATGTCCATCAACAAGGGGTGGCCTCATTCACCCTCACATGGGCTCTATGATAAACTACGCTCTTCAGCCCTTGGGGAAATGACTTGAACCACTGCAGTCAGGAAGACGGAAAGCTCATAAATAAACCGAAACAAAACAAAACTCATAATTCCAACACATGAAAGTTGAGGGCGATTGATGGGAAATAAGAGACAACACCCAGAAACATCTGATCCTCGCTAAAGATACTATCTACACACACACACACACACACACGCACACGCACGCACGCACATACACACACACACGCACGCACACACACACACGCACACATGCACACACATGCATGCAAACGTGCACACACGCATGCAAATGTGCATGTACACACACATACACGCAAATGTGTGCAGACACACACACACACACACACACACACACACCGAGACACATTAAAACCAGCTCTATGAGGGAAATTTATAGCTCCAAAAGTCTACATTTTAAAAAAGAAATTATAGAGATATGGATAGTAAGGATGGATGGGAGGAAGCAGATCTCAGAAAAAATTCAATATTGAAGGCCTGAGGGAATGCATGAAACACACAGAGAGGCTTTGGGAAGCCTTGCTAAATAGAGCATAGTTCTCAAAGATAAAAGCAGTGGTTCTGACAGAACACAGGAGCGAGCAATGCCAGCACTCAGGCAACGACGCAGGAGAGGCTTGAGGCCAACTTAGGTTATACAGGGAGTTCAAAATATACCTTGTAGTACACAGTGGGGCCTTTTCTCAAAGTGAAAAAATACAAGGAGTGACTACATAGAAAGAGATATTATTGAATCTTAAACTAACAACTATTGGGGTCCTCTGAGCTATGAATTCCTTTCCTGAGGAATCTTCTTCTCAGGAGAACCTATCTCTTTTAAATGTAGAAATGTAGATCCAATGCAAAGGCACTGGAAAAATACAACTTTTCAAGAGCTTCACATTTTTATTATCTAGACTCTATAGTAAATGAAGGTCCCCTCCACTGGGGAAACTTACAGCTTTAAGGGCCTACATCAAAGACAACCAGGAAGTACAAACAAATGAGCTGCTTAGTGGTTTGACTCAGGAACAAGAACCAAACCCAAGCTGACGAGATAGCAATAAATAATAAGAATCAGGGCCAAAATTAATAGAAACAAAGAAAACGGTACAAAGAGTCAACAAAGTGAAGAGCTGGTTCCTTGAGAAGATAAGTGAGACTGGGAGACTCTCAGTCCTGCTAACCAAACCACAGAGAGGGCAACCCAAACCAGGAGAATCACAGATGAACCTGGAACTGTAACAGCAGACATCAGTGAAAGAACACACATTAGAAGAGCAATCTTTTAAAAACCTGTACTCTAGTAAATTGAAAAACCTAAAAGAAATGGACAAATTTCTCAGTTTAACCAAAATTAGAGGAAGAAGAGATCAATAACCCAAAGACTCATAACAAAAGAAGAAATTGAAACAGAAAAGGAGCGAACTTCAGTCTTTTTGCTATGTTTTTGCAGTAGTCTATATATAATTTCCTTAACATGTAAGCTTAGTGACAATTAGCTAACTCATTTAGTGAGTGACAAATTCAGCAGTAGTAAATTCCTACTGTTGTGTCACCAGCCTGGTATTTTCAGCTGCATGCAAAGGGGCGGGATGGGGCTGTGTACCAATCATTATTAAGGTACAACTGGTTTGTGCTGAGGTATCCATGTTTCCAAGGTGTGATTTTTTTCATTTTTATACTTTTACAAGATGAATTAGCTTTAGCAATTTCTCTCTTTAATAAAAACTATGTTTACTATACCTATACAGGACAGGGGGAAGGGAGGGAGGGAGAGTGAGAGAGAGAGGGAGAAGGAAAGGGGGAGAGGAGGGGAAGGGGGAGATAGAGAGAGAGATAGAGAGAGAGAGAGAGGGAGAGAGAGAGAAGAGAGGGAGAGGGAGGGAGGGAGGGAGGGAGGGAGAGAGAGAGAGAGAGAGAGAGAGAGAGAGAGAGAGAGAGAGAGAGACTGATTCAGAAAAGAAGTATAACATTATCACTGAGTAGCTTTTCCTTAAGTCCTGCCACTGACTAAAACCAGTTATGAGATTTTTGGATCCAGTAATAAGTAGAGCAATAAAACAGGCCATCCTATCACTCATAGTCCTCAAAATTTGAAGAATTGATATTTTCAGCTTTCTAGTTAGGATCATGAAACTGCTAAATTTTGATAGTTTGGACATGATTTCAATTTATATTCCTTTTTTTCACAACTTAGTTGTCAATAGAGCTTTGTTTTTGATATCACATCAAACATTTTTCAAGTGCTTTTGTAGCTGGAGAAAACACTTGGCAGATACTTCTTGAAATTGATTCAAATTCTAATACAAACTGTGGCCCTTCCAGAATTGTCCTCACATCTTTGACAGATACTGGAAACCTGACTGTCAGATTCACCAATGAAAATTTGAATTTCAGAGCAGCATTAAAGAAAACTTAATATAGGCACTTGGGACACACTTACATGAAAAATTATTTGTTGTTCACCTGAAATTCAAATTTCATTGAGCATTTTATATAGGAATAAGATCTACTTGGAATTTAAAAGAAAAATAGAAACTTTTCTTCAATTCATGAACATTTTAAAGGTACTATTGATAATAAGAATGGCAAAAATGAGTAAAAATTATCTGCTACATGGAAGATTTTCAAAGTCTAATTCTTGGATATTTTATCTATACATGGTAATATATTACAACAAAATAACTTCTCTTTATTTGTCAAAAGTGTCACTTACCTCATGAGCTCTTCATTCTTTCTTTCCTTTGATAATGTCATCCTGGCAGAACCAATGAAGGATTCCAAAAGCTGGCTGAGCGCAGAGTTCATGAGCTGACGAATGAGCTCTTGAAACAAGTAGTCAAGCAGCCTTAAAAACTTCAAGTTTGTTTCTAACAGGAACCGATACTGGGGCAGCTTGAAATGTGTTGTGTCAATCTCACACGGTCTTGACTCAAAGAACTCTTTAACATCTTTCTTTTCTGCAACCTGTAATTTACAAAGCAGTTGGGAGACATGGCATTTCCCTACGTCAATGCAAGCACTCTACAGTCTGTAGTAGTGTTGTAAGTAGCCTGGACGGAATATAAAAACTAAGTTTTATCATTAGCTTTTGTCGGTATTTTACCTCCTGTTTACACTGTATTTAAACATTTGACAAGAAGAGAGAGCTCTGAAGCCAGTGGAGTCGGAATCTCAGAAGCAGATCAGTTTGGAGGTCAGGCAGGAGTGCAGGTGCAGGCGAGTGGCTCCATGTACTCCCACAGAGGGCTCCTCAGCCACACATGGATAAGAACGCCTTTCAGACACAGGTCACTGTGGTACTGAGTTCCCTTTAGAAAACCCTTGGTGAAGTCTCATTTCATCTAGATGTTTCTCCTGAGCTCTTTATCTTATGAACACTAAGAACCTTGTAACTAATAAAGTTCCCTTTATTTGTCAGCCCACACCAGATAAGACGCACCTGAGGTCACAGAGATATTTATAATCCATGCACTCATAGGTATAAATCTAAAAATACATACATATATGTTTCTTTGTAGTTTGCATCATGCATGGAACAGTTCATAGTAAATATAACACTAGTTGGTCGGTTAATTAACCACTTTTAACTCTCTACTGCCCATTTCCAATGCCCCGCCTCCCCACATAATGCAATTGGAATAATCACACAGTGACAGGTCAGATGAAAGTGCAGGATTACCTTTAAGAGTGTGGTCTTTATCTTTGCAATGGCTTTGTTCCTGATCTCCTCAAGTTTTATCACTGCCTGGGTGGCTTGCTGTAACTGCTCTTCACAGAAATTTTCCAGAGTGTATGTTCGGGTAGTGTCCAGCTAATTAAATGGCATAGATGTTGCACGTTTGAAAATGAAAACAAAAACCACTTACAAAGAGCAAGAGGTAGGTGTGTGATCATCCTTTCATGGCATACAGAGGAGTGCATCTCACAGTGTCTTCCTTTTATAATCATTATGCTTTACATAGTATGGCTGAAATGTTCTCCAACTTTAAATACTCATAGATAAATGTAACTAACTTTTTTTTTTTTTTTTTTTTTTTGAGTCAGGGTCTCAACCACACAGTGTTGGCTAGCCTAGAACTCAATATGTAGATCAAGCTGGCCTGCCACTGCTTCTCAAGTACTGGGATTGAAGGTGTGCACCACACTGTGCCCACCATTTCTGAATCTTATTAATAAAAAGAAAAATATAGTATTATTTTAAACTGTAACTAAAACAAATCTGGAGCAGAAAATTTAAAAGTTATATTTTCTTAAAATTAAAAAAGTTACAACGTTACCTATGAAACTTGGGATCACACTAATTCCAAAAATTACTTTTGCCTTTTGAATCTCATGAACATGAGGAATAGGACAGAGCTAGGTTTGGGAGATGGCTTGCTTGGTCAAGTGCCTGTGGCAAACACAGGAGGACCTGGGTCCAGAGCCCCAGCACACACACACAAAGCTGGCAAGCTGGTGCATGTCTGTAATTCTCATGCTGTGGAATCCAGTCCCTAGAACTTGCCAGCCAGCCAGTCTAGCCAATCAGTGAATACCAAGGCCAGTGAAAGATGTCTCAAAAATTAAAGTGAGCAATAGTGACCTCCATCTTTGACCTCCACACACACATGCACCAATACCCACCCCCACCCCACCCTGTGAAATAACACGGACACACACAAGTTAAAATTAAATAACTGAAATACATTGCTGGGAATCTCACAGGGAGAAATTTCCAGCAACCACACAACTGATTTTGTTGGTAAATACAGAATGTGGAATCCATTCAATCCATGCTACCAATCATCCTTATTTCAATATTTTCTTACTTTTCTCTGTTAATTCTCTTGCCACAGCATGTTTCATTAATAAATATGTAGACCTCTTTATCCCTAGACACTGCAAAAGTCTCAGATAAACACGACTGTGATCAGATGTACTATTTTGGCTTGATTCATTTTCTCCTCTTCGTCCCTTGTCTGATTATTGGACCCTACATTTTCAAATAAAATGCCTCAAAATCCCCCTGTATTTCTTGTTTCACTGTCAGTATTGTGTATGCCTGCATTACTTAGTAGCACACCAAAGAATAAAGTAATTCTTCACCTCAGTATCTCCGCACTACCAATTTGTTTTCCAAACCAGGGATGTCTTTAAACTAACAGTCAGAGACTGTCAGTCAGTCCCAACTGCGCATGGCAGTCACCTGAGACACTAGCTGACAGTGCTGCCTATCTGCCCTACTGCTGCACCCTTGCCAACAAGCAAGACATAGTATCTACTTCCTTACCGAGCATCCAAAACACCTTTCAAAAAAACCCAGAGTCCTTCTTAAACGTGAGACATAATGCGAAGTCTCTGCCTCATTCTGTGAACATGGACAATCCATGGTCTCTTTTAGTTAAGTCACTTGAAAGCAAACTCTTTGAAGGTTCTCAGTGCTCTGAGAAAAGCTCACCGAACCTGAAGTCTCCAGGGAGCCCTAACATCTTTCCTCTGTCGTTGTTAGCAGTGCTTGTGTCATATGCACAGGCTTAGCTTTCCTACTCATTAATTTTCTCTCCTCCCCTCTCCTTCCCCTCCCCTTCTGCCCACCTCCCCTACCTTCCGAAATAATACTCAGCCAGGTGTGGTGGCACAGGCTCATAATCTTAGCATTGGAAAAGCTACGGCAGGTAAACTAGAGGCCAATCTGGGATGCACAGCAAGTTCTAAACCAACTGACGTACACAGAGATCCTATCTCATAACACAAAGAGAAAAAAGAACAAAGAAAGAAATGTTAATACTAATATTTATACACACACACACACACACACACACACACACACACACACACACACACATACAACCAGGCAGTGGTGGAGGTGGAGGCAGGGGGAACTCTGAATTTGAAGACAACCCGATCTACAGAGCAAGTTCCAGGACAGCCAGGGCTACACCAAGAAACCCTATCTTGAAAAACCAAAAACATAACCAAACCAAACTCTCAAAATGTGTTCTTTCTGCAGTGATTAATTCATCTTTCTGAATCCTTTCATTTGCTTAAAGAGTATCGAGTGGTTACTATATTGCATTGATTCTAAACTCACGTTGACCTAAGTACCATGTTGCATATTGGCCTTATTACATGAGCATTTGAGATTATCGAAGTCACAACTTGTGCTAGGGTGGGTTGATGCGAAGGTCCCCTTTCTGAGAAGAAGGGGAGGGGAAGGGTGGCACAAGGAGGAGAGAAGGGAGGGGCTACGTTCGGGATGTAAAGTGAATTTCTTTCCAAATGTAGAGGACAATTTTACCTCCCAGTATCTCCCTACATACTGGGAAGGTCAAGTAAAATCTGCTAGAATCCTGTTTAACTCTATATGAAGCACTCAATACTTATAGGTCTATGCGTCCAATCTTTAAAAAAAATATTATAAGCTAATTAAACCATGCCACTAGTAAGCTCATCTTTCCTAAAGTCCTGGAACAGGAAAGTTCACTTGTTAAACCAAGACTAATGAATCCCATCTTGTGGTGAATTCTTGACGTGGAATACCTAGGGGTGGGCAGCTACTAGATACTGACTGTTAGAAATTAATAACAAATCATCTTCTGCTTTAGAGAGACATTTGACAATAAAAGGCTTCAGTCACTTTTTCTAAAATATTAACCAGATCAACCAGAGACCCACCCAGGGTAGAGAGCCAATCCCTGACATTATTAATGATACTCTGCTATGCTTGCAGACAGGAGCCTAGCATAAACTGTCCTCTGAGAGGCTCCACCCAGCAGCAGATTGAATTAGATGCTGAGACCCACAGTCAAACATCAGGCAGAGCTGGTGGAGTCTTGTGGGGGGTGTGTGTGTGTGTGTGTGTGTGTGTGTGTGTGTGTGTGTGTGTGTGTGTGTGTGTGTGTGTGTGTAAATGATAAAAGGACCTGGAGGGAACTCCACAAGAAGACCAACAGACTCAACTAACCTAGACCCATGGGGGCTCACAGAGACGGAAGCACCAACCAAGCACCAAGCATGGACTGGACCCCTACACATATGTATCCGATGGACAACTTGGTTTTCATGTGGATCCCCTGGAAAGTGGAGCGGGGATGTCTCTGATATGGACTCTGTTGCCTGCTTTTTGACCCCTTGCAGGGCTGCCTTGCCTGGCCTCAGTGGAAGAGGATGTGCCTAGTCCTGATGTGACTTGATGTGCTGCGGTGGGTTAATGCGGGGGAGGGGGCTGGGGGAAGGGGGAAGACCAGGAGGAGGAGGAGGAGGAAGGGGGCTACATTCAGGATGTAAAGTGAATAAATAAACTTTAAAAAAATCAGCCAGAATTTCTAAGAAATGTTAACTCCTACAATTGCTTGCCCTGTTTGCCATTTTTTTTTTTTTTTTTTACCATGACTTTATCACATCATCCACAGTGATTTATTTATGGACTTAGAAATTGTAGATCCTTTTAATTAAAAACCCTTTCATGTCGCCTTCCCAGACTCTGCAAACAGGTCTACAGTGGCAGCTCTGCTCACCTTGATAAGGCATATGGCCAACGGATTGTCTTCATTCTTGCTGTTCTTGAGATTCAGGGCATCTTCAGTGAGTCCTCTCACATAAAGCAAACAGCTTTGGAAAAACTCATCAGTATGAAAAAGGTGGTTGTGCAGGTACAGCCTGGAGGGCAAACATTTCCAGACTTAGCTCTCATTCTAAATGAGTAAGGTAAGTGACATTATGCCACCGAGTCCTGGGAATTTTGATGCATCCAGCAGTGTCATGGAAATTTAATTATACGTACTTATTAAATATTTGAAAAGGTATTTTTTTTATCTGTGTGTATTGTTTAAAATGCTCATTGGTGTTTTGCCTGCATGTATGTCTGTGTGAGGGTGTCTGATCTCCTGGAACTGGAGTGACAGACAGTTGTGAGTTGTCATTGTGGGTGTGAACCTGGGCCAAGTCTAAATAGTTTCTTCCAAGTAACAAAGAAATGTTCGCTGGATAAGGGGCAACTTGTAGAATAATTCCTAAATACTCCTAACTATCTTTATTCTAAAGTAAAGAAGGGCTTTCTTCTCGTTTTCTGACCTTTTCTTTCTATCTATCATGATGACATGAAGAAAAAACACAGCCAATGAGTGCAGAACGGAAGGCCAATGAGACAAAAGGGGGCCCCTAAAACCTGGAACAGTCAGAGCAAGGCTCGCCTCTGTGGGGAACAGGCCCTTCCACCTTCCACAGTCCTTGTGTGGTTACACAAAGCGACACTTCACTAAAGAGGTTGTACAGATGGCAAGTAAGTACATGTAGAGACAGTCAACATTAGAGGAACGCAAATTAGAGTCATAACATCAAGAAAATACAAATTAAAACATGCTGAGATGTTACCACACAGGCTCAGAATGTCTGAAATAAAAACCAGTGACAGCACAAATAATATCAACGATGTGAAGAAATTGAGTTGGTGGTGGGAATGACAAATAGCTCAGCCGTTCTGGAAATCAGTTTGTCGACTGCTTCAAAACTAAATACAGCTTGGTGGGTTTGCACCTGCCTATAATCACAGGGTGCAGGAGGCTGAGGCAGGAAGATGGTAAATTCTAGGCCAGCCTGGAATATACACTAAGTCCCTGTCTCAAACAAACAAATCAACAGACAATAAGACCACTCAAGCATCTGGTAGCCATATGACTCAGAGTTGGGCATTTGCCCCAGAGAAATGGAAAACGAAACATGCACAAATGTTTACAGCAGCTTTCTGTGACAGCCAAGACTCTTGAACCTGTGCAAGTGTGCATCAATAGAGATGGTTCAACAGACTATATTGTCCCTGAGTCAATGGATGCCACTGAGCATTAACCAAACAACTCTTGATATACGTGCAGCTGAGGTAGATATCCAGAACATTCTGCTAAGTGACATAGTCACTCTTAAATGTTATATGATTCTTTCTATGCAATGCTTGATTTTTTGACACAAGTTTACTGAAGTATGACGGACAGAGAAAAGGCTGCTTACACACACACACACACACACACACACACACACACACACACACACACACTTTGACCCATCTGGAGCCATGTGTACATCTGTGAACCATCACCACAATCCATGTCATGAGTCTGTGAACTTGCCTCTCATTTCTATTACTGTTTCTGATAAGAACACTCCTTTAAAGACAAAACTACAGAACAGGGGCGTACCAGTAGTTATCACACAGTAAGAAGAGGCAATGGGCAGCAAAGTGATGACAGCCACGAAGCCAAACATAACAGATGCCATGATGGCAGTAATATGCTGCATATTAATTAATATTCTGGCGGTCATAATGTCCTGTAATATTGTGATCCGTGGAACCTGGGAGTAGTAGGTAAAGGACACAGAGGATTTCTGTCTTGTTTCTTATAGCTGCGGTCCAATTTATAGTTATAGCAAAATAAAATCTTTACTAAAGACAACAAAGACTTTCAGCTGCTTGAAATCACACAAAATAGGGTCAACTGTTATCTCTGACTACTTCATTTCTGTTTGGGGAGGCAAACAGGACAAAACAAAGATGAAGGGACCAGAGGAGCTCAGCAGGAACTCACAGTAGCATGTCACAAAATGCTATTTTGTGACATACAGGAAGTGCTAACTATCTCCCGAAGAACACAGATGGACAAAACTGCAGGCCTATGGATGTAGCCCAGTAGCAGGGCGCTTACCTAGCATGCACAGGGCTCAGCACTCTGCCTACAGCACCAAGAAAAAAAAAAAAAAAAAAAAAGAGAAAGACAGCAATGGACAGAGAAGAAAAATAGAGGTTAAATGTATTCAGAGTATCAGTGTAATGTGATACCCAGTGTGAATTAAATTCAAGTGTATCCATTTTATACTACACTGGATATCATTTGCTTTTGGAATGTCTATGCCCTGCACACTGAGATTTACCTGCTCTTCTCAGTCTTAAGTCTTTTAACATTCAATTTCCAAGTGACAAAGGCTTTATTTATCCTGAAAGGAAAAAAAAAAATAGTTCTTACATTCTATATTCCCAAGTCATATAGTTATATGGAACAAACTTATTAAAGCTAAACAATGGTAGAAAATTTCTTAGATTATGTTTTGTCTTGCACTGTCAAAATTAAATGCTAAGTCATACAAATTTTCTCTACAACTGCCAACAAAATAAAGAGCAAAAGCCGAATGCAAGTGGAAGTCATTACATTTCTTATAGATGTGGAATTCACTTGGCTGCAACATCCAATCAATATTTTAAAACTATGAAACTTTTTTTATACAATAATTATCTTGTGATATAAAGCAGAAATGGAAACAATAGGGAGAGGAATCCAACAAGGGAAGGGAGGGGTCAAGACAGGAGGAGGAGGGGTAGGGATAAAGAACACGAAGTAGTTTTACAAAGCCTCGAGGAGTCTTATTATTTTACATTTACCTAAAATCATACACAATACATTTAAGTGTATGTGTGTATCAATTTATCTCTATATGTAAATGTAGAGATATAGACATATCATAAACTATGAAATATATTTTTATACCTTAGTTAGCTTGTGATATGAAGCAGAAATGGAAAAAATGGAGAGGGAAGATCAAACTAGGGAGGGGTTTGATTATAGATATGCCTATAGAGATTAAATATTATAATAAAATATTAGATAGATATATAGACAGATAGATTAAAGGAAATTGTACCATTATGGCTGACAATGCTACCCACAAGAACTACAGATTAACAAAATCCCCAGAATCAACCACAAGAAATCTCCGTTATGTTTAGGATCATCTAAGTGACTACTAAATCAATACCAAATATGGCTGCTGCCCTTGGTTGCCTCTGAGGTGATGGTAGTAACCTTCCACTGTTGAAGACCACACACTTAGGACATGGGACTCAGATAATTCGAACTTTATCTAGCTTAAAGCCTCCTTTTTACAGTGTAGTGTCCATGGTACCAGAAAATTCTATGCAAGATGCCGAAGGAGAAAAGCAATCAACAGGCCTGCCCAACTGTGGCATCTATGAACCGCTACAATGGCAACATATCTGGTAAACTGGTCCTCATATGTTGGTGGTAACCGCAGCTATGTGATAGGACTTAAGGACCACTCAAGAGGAGAGAAACCATGGCAGGTGCTGGAACCCTGGCCAACCTCCTGAGGCTAGTGAAGCCACAGAGTTTAGAAGCTACTACCACCACTTTGTTAGACCAGCATTAATTCCCAGCTGCAGTCTAAATCATAGATAAGTGAAGCTCTCACCCTCGTCAAAGAAGCTCCTTCGAAGCAAGTGGAGACCATCATAGGAAACCACAACTGGACACAATACAGAGATCAACAGATCGTGGGGCAACCTTTCTCCAGCGATACATCTATAGCAAAGCTCCCGTATCTGTGGCTCAGGGAACACCATGGAAGATGGCTGGAAATAGTCTAAGAGCCAGAACACCAGAAGTCGGCTGTGAAACCGTCTCTCATAGGAATGGCTTTATAAACAAGAGCTGAAGAGTGGCAGTATTGATAGGCATGATGATGCCCAAGGAATCTCCCAGGGCCACTCCCTTCAACAAGGAACTCCCAGGAAACAGATGACTGCTGAGGGGTGGAGAGTTAGCCTCCCCAGGGATGAACCTCTTAGTTTATTCTTTCATACAACAGCTCTGACTCCACATATACACAGATGGCAAAAGTGGACTCGGAGGTTGAATTTGTAGACTTGAACAAAATAATGTAACAAAGATACTCAGGGAAGAAGAGACTACCAATTTTAGAGGGGAACACAGAAGAGGTTGTAGGGAAGGGACCCGGGATGCAAAAGAGAAATAAGGCAAAGTGATGTAATTACATTTTAATTAAACTGTATAAAATGAAAATAAACATAAAAAGAGCCAAAATTGAATTTTCAATGATAATTGATTTAAAAAAAACTTTCGTAGTGCTAAGTAAAATTAAAATACTCATATGTGAGTTCTACGGAGCAGGCACACATATATCTTTTCATGGCAAATAAATGAGCAATATGTCTGTTACAAAGTCTTGTGCAGTTCTCTTGCCTACAAGCCCCTCAGGTTCTTAATGAAGCTGTTTATCACATAACATTTAACAATTTAAAGTATTATTCAACTCAGATGGGGCACAGGTTTGTGTAAGAATACAGGGGTAGCATGAGGGGTATATATTTAAATATGTTTATGTATATATGTATATATTGAATATGTAGAGATTTACATATATACATGCATGTATATGTATATTTAAATGTTTAATGTATACAATTATCATATTACATACTTACATAGTTATGTAAAATGTATAATTTACATTTTTTCTTTGTCTTCAACAAGTAGAGACAACAAGAAAAAAAATATTAAAGAAAAATTATAAGCTGGGTGCCACGCAAACATTAAAAGAGCAACACAGTGTGGCTCCTACTGCAATGAGAAGAATGTAAAGTTCCCTACAAACTGACTCAGTGACCTGCCCCAGGGCCTTTACTCTGCTCTATTTTCCTTCATAACATTTCCTGCCCCCTTGGCATCCTCCATGCTCACATGTTTGTGTACTGTCTCTCACACACCTTAAACCAGAATTTTAAAGAGCAGGCTAATTGGTTTGTTCAATATAGCATCTAGAATAATACTTGGCTTTTCTTCGGTGTTCAATAGGTATTCATTAACAAAAAGGCATGAAGAAAAAGTAAAGTGATTGGGCGATTATTCACTCATGTTTGACAAAAATAGCATCATTTTTTGCAACATGTATCCAGAAGAGACTAAAATTAAAAATGTTTTTCCTCAAACAGCTAAAGTTTCTAAGCACGGTTGTGGAACACCCCACTACGCCATAACGCCCTGTGACCAGCGTCATTCCACTGTGGCAATGCTCCTGCAACCAACCGCCAAACGTTTGTGTCCATCTCACCGGAAGTTGGAAAATATCTTAAACTGCTGCAGCAAATAGAAGTAATGTCTTTCCAAAAGCCAATCCAGAGTAGGCATAAGTTCCACTTCCTCCGTGTTGCTGCCTGTTTTAGTGACCTATAATTACAAAGCACAAAATGGGACTTTACTTCTAGTTCCAAGGCACTGAAAAGTCCCGTATTCGCCCTGCTCACCCCAGTCCTCACGCGCTTCCTCTATACCCAGATCTGACTTCCCTCCGCCCGCACTGCTGCCATTGTATTTTCTCTGGCTTGCACCCTTGTGCTCCTCTGGAAAGAGTAAGAAAAGCTTCCTCTCTGTCCAAAGATATTTTTACAAATAAATGGACAAGTTTTCTGCCTCACAGTTTTCATGGTGTGCATAAGTTGTTATGGTGTGGCTGAGGATGTGCCCCAACAGCTGTGTGTCGGTCTAGCACACACAGTCCCAGGTTCGTGGTCCTGTGCCAGTGTCCCGCCAAGGTGGTTTTAGTTAGACAGACAGTTGCGAGAGCAGGAGAAAACAGACGGCTATTAAACAAATGTTCACAATTAGCTAACAGTGATCACAGTAATAAATATACAATGGGAGGATGTCTCCATCTGCTGCCAGTTCTGACACCTACCCCTTAAATGAAAGCATTCTTCACTGAGCTGCAAACACTGCTTCTAAGGTGCTTGTCACAGTTGCTTGACAACCTGAGTTCAACCCCCAGGACCCACATCAAAGAGATGGATGTGGTGGTAGTCCTGCCAACTGAAGATGGCTGGGTCCCTGGGGCATGCTGGCCAGCCTGCTGATTTTGTGAGCTCCAGGGCAGTGGAAGACCTTATCTCTTCTATCACAAAAACCAAGGTGGATGATTCCTGAATAACACCCAAGGCTGTCCTCTGCTCTACACACACACACACACACACACACACACACACACACACACACACACATTCAAAAATAAATACCATTTATTATTCCTATTATACCAACAAATGTCTGCTTTCTAGTTTTCACTTTAAAATAATGTAAAATATTAATAAAGTATTTAATAAGTGAAAATTCCTTCTAATTGAATTCTCAAACCTAAATTATACCAAAAGAAGAAAAAATATTATCAAATAATTTTCTCCCAAGTTGTTTCTTAAACATTAATTCCCTAAACTGAGTTCCTCTAAACCACAAAGAGAGAAATCATATTGTCTCATATTTACCTAAAATTAGATAAATTACATACAACTGAATATATATGTATATATGTATGTATATATATGAATTTTATGCCACTTGGGCTGACAATGCTCCCTCTAAGAGACCTAGATCATCTAACAAAACTCCCAGCATTAGGCATGAGAAACCTCCTTTGGAGCTGTTGGTCAGAGGAGTATAAGAGACTCTTATAACAATCCAGGCTACTGTCAATGTCCTTGGTTGCCTCCCAAAGGTTAAGGATATGTCCCCATTGCTGAAGATGTAGGACTCAGAAGATTCAAGCACATCTGACCTGAAAGCCTCTTCCTCAAGGACTAACTTTCATGGTGCTGGAAGGTGCTGTGCCAGCTGTTGAATGCAAAAAGCAGCCAGTAGTCCTACCCAGCTGCGGTGGCCTGTGAACCACAGCAGTGGCCAGCGTGGCATGGCATCCCTAAAGGTGCAGCAGTGGCACTAAGATCTTGGTGATAACCAACAGCTCTCTAATTAGACTTAAGGCCCATTCAACAGCGTAGAAAACATGCCTGGCACTGGAGACCTAGCCAACTCTGCGGGGCTGGTGAGGCCATGAATCTTAGAAGAGAAGCTCTTATAGCCACTTGATTAGAGCAGCACAATCCTCAACTGTGCTCTAAATACTTCTCCCTGTGCCCACAGGTACGGTGTAGCCCTCACACCACACCAAAGCAGCCTCTCTTTGCAGCTGATGGAGACCGTTCCAGAAAACCACAACTGGTCAAAATACAGAGACTGGCAGCCCCAATGGACATGTCTACAACACAACTCCTATAGCTAACCTAGGGCTCAGGGAACATGGTGGAAGAGGGGCTGGGAAGACTGTAAGAGCCAGAATACCAGGAAGTGTGCTGAGAGAGAGGGGGGGGGGGGTCCTAGGAATGACAGGGAAGCTACAGCCATGATAATGCAAAGATAAGGCTGCCTGAATAAGGCCTAAACAGGGACACCACTCATAGATAAACCAACATAGAAGGGGGTTCTCATCAGGCCCTACGCCTAGACACCTAACACCTGCTGAGAGGGAGAATTATAGGATAATAAAGCAAAAGAGGTCATGAATTTGAGAGGGAAGTGGGGGGAAGCATAGGGGAATTTGAGGGATGGACCATGGAAGGGGTTGGAGGGACAAAAAGAGGAAATGATAAAATTATATTTTAATTATAAATAAGTAAAAATTGCTACATTAAAAGACCCTCTATGAATCCAGAATTCCTGGCTGAGCTTGGCGGACAGTTCAGGCCCTGAGTCAATAACTGACCACAGCACACACTTTGGGCCATAAGCCCCTAGCTGAGCTTGGTGCACAGTCCCAGCCCCCCAAAATTCTGGCTGGACCCTGTGTGCATTTTGTGCCCAGAATCCCTAGCTGAGCTCGGCAGACAGTTCAGGCCCTGAGAATCTAGCTGAGCTCGGCGCGTGGTTCGGGCCCAGTGTCCCTGGCTGGACTTGACAGGGAACCCAGATGGCTGTGGATACCTTGGCCTGACCCAACACTCATTCAGAGACCCAGAACGATTGCAGGACCCACAGCACAGGGGAGCTTAGGATCACTGGCTGTGAGAGACCAAAACGACAGGGCTAACCTCCTGCCATCCACACCAGTGAAGTATCAGAGCCTCCAGCCTATGGAAATCATGAGAAAACAAGTGAATCTATCATCAGACTCCCTCCATCCAACTCTGGAAGCTACCCAACAAAAACAAAGACACCAAGATGTCTAAAGGACAGCGTAAAAGCATACGCAAAAAACCCCAAAACAACATGGCGTCTCCAGTTTCCAGCTATCCCAAAGAAAACAACCCAGAGAACTCAAATACAACAGAAATACAAGAAAATGACCTCAAATCCTTAGTAATGAGGATATTAATGGAGGAAACAAATAAAATTCGTAATCAAATGCAGGAGGATGCAGCCAAACAGGTGAGAGACATAAAAGAAGCACATAGAGTGGAACTGGAAAAAATTCAGGAAAATGCAAACAACCAGATGAAAGAAATCAAAAAATCAGTTCAAGATCTGAAGATGAAAATGGATTCAATGATAAACACACAGACAGAAGAAAAATGAGAACGTGAGACCTCAGAGAAGAAGGCGAGCAACACAGAGGTGAGCTTTTCTAACAGAATCCAAGAGATGGAAGAACGAATCTCAGGTCTAGAAGATAAAATCACAGATCTTTAAGCAACCATTAAGGAAAATGCGAAATCTGGAAAACTCCTGACACAAAACATCCAAGAAATTAAGGACACCATGAAAAGAAGAAATCTGAGGATAATAGGCATTGAAGAAAGAGAAGATATCAGTCTCCAAGGCCCAGAAACTATTCTCAATAAAATCATAGAAGAAAATTTCCCCAATCTAAAGAAAGAGATGCCTATAAACATACAAGAGGCCTACAGAACACCAAATAGAATTGACCAGAAAAGAAAAACTGCCCATCACATAATAATCAAAACACAAAACATACAGAACAAAGAAAAAATATTAAAAGCTGCAAGGGAAAAGGGCCAAATAACATTTAATGGCAAACCTATCAGAATTACACCCGACTTCTCAGCAGAGACCATAAAAGCCAGAAGGGCCTGGACAGAAATCCTGTAAACCCTAAGAGACCACCAATGGCAGGCCAGACTACTTTACCCAGCAAAACTATCAATAACCATTGATCGAGAAAACAAAATATTCCATGACAAAAACAAATTCAAACAGTACCTATACACAAATCCAGCTTTACAGAAGGTACTAGAAGGAAAACTCCATCCCAAAGGGTCAAGCTACAACCAAAACTACTCAGGAAATAGATAACTATCCCATGGCAAAAACACAACTACATAAACGCTTGACTGGAAACAACATCAAAATTAAGACTCTTAACAGTCACTGGTCATTAATATCTCTCAACATCAATGGTCTCAATTCTCCAATAAAAAGACACAGACTAACTGAATGGGTGCATAAACAAGATCCAACATTCTTCTGCATTCAAGAAACACATCTCACCCATGATGATAGGCATTACCTCAGGGTAAAAGGTTGGAAAAAAATATTCCAAGCAAATGGTCACAAGAAGCAAGCAGGCGTAGCCATTTTAGTATCGAATAAAATAGACTTTCAACCAAAATTAATCAAAAGGGATGAGGAAGGACACTTCATACTCATCAAAGGTAAAGTCAACCAAGATGACATCACAATTCTGAACATCTATGCTCCCAATACAAGGGCACCCACATTTGTAAAAGACCTGCTAAAAAAGCTTAAACCACACATCGATCCCCACACAATAATAGTGGGGAATTTCAACACCCCACTCTCACTGAAGGATAAGTCATTGAAACAGAAACTAAACCGAGAAATAACATTAACCAATGCAATGGGTCAAATGGATCTAACAGATATCTATAGAACCATTCACCCAAACAAGAAAGAATATACCTTCTTCTCTGCACCCCATGGAACCTTCTCCAAAATTGATCACATCGTAGGTCACAAAGCAAGCCTCAACAGATACAAGAGGATTGAAATAATACCTTGTATCCTATCAGATCACCATGCTCTTAGGCTGCAATTCAACAACAACAGAAATAACAAAAAGCCTACACGTACGTGGAAACTAAACAACTCTCTGCTAAATGACACCTGGGTCAGGGAAGAAATAAAGAAAGAAATCAAGGAGTTCCTGAAATTCAATGAAAATGAAGGAACAACATACCCAAATTTGTGGGATACATTGAAAGCAGTGCTAAGAGGAAAATTCATAGCACTAAGTGCCTTTAAAAAGAAATTGGAAACATCGCACATAAGCATCTTAACGACACAACTGGAAGCCCTAGAAAAAAAAAAGAAGCAGAAACACCCAAAAGGAGTAGACGTCTGGAAATAATCAAACTTGGGGGTGAAATTAACAAATTAGAAACTAAGAAAACAGTCCAAAGAATCAACAAAACTAAGAGCTGGTTCTTTGAGAAAATCAACAAGATAGACAGACCATTAGCCAAACTAACTAAAAGGCAGAGAGACAGTATTGAAATCAACAAAATCAGAAACGAAAAGGGAGACATAACAACAGACACTGAAGAAATACAAAGAATCATAAGATCCTACTTTGAAGGCATATATGCCACAAAATTTGAAAATCTAAGGGAAATGGATGATTTTCTTCATCAGCTTCATTTGCCAAAGTTGAGTAAAAAACAGATAAACAAGCTAAATAGTCCCATTTCCCCTACAGAAATAGAAGCAATCATTGATAGTCTCCCAACCAAAAAAAGCCCAGGGCCAGATGGTTTCAGTGCAGAATTCTACCAGACCTTCAAGGGTGAGCTAATACCGATACTCTTCAAGCTACTCCAAAAGATAGAAATGGATGGAATATTACCAAATTCATTCTATGAGGCCATAGTGACATTGATACCTCAACCTCACAAAGACTCAACAAAGAAAGAGAATTTCAGACCAATTTCTCTTATGAACATCGATGCAAAAATACTAAATAAAATACTTGCAAAACGAATACAAGAACACATCAAAGATATCACTCATCATGACCAAGTAGGCTTCATTCCAGGCACGCAGGGATGGTTTAATATATGGAAATCCATCATTGTAATCCACCATATAAACAAACTGAAAATAAAAAACCACATGATCATCTCTTTAGATGCAGAGAAAGCATTTGATAAAATCTAACACCCATTCATGTTTAAAGTTTTAGAGAGATCGGGGATACAAGGCACTTTCCTCAACATAATAAAGGCTATATACAGCAAGCCAATAGCCAAAATCAAAGTAAATGGTGAGATACTCAAGGAAATTCCTCTAAAATTGGGAACAAGGCAAGGCTGCCCACTCTCTCCATATCTCTTCAATATAGTACTTGAAGTTCTAGCCAGAGCAATAAGACAACAAAAGGAGATCAAGGGTATCCAAATGGGAAAGGAGGAAGTCAAATTATCCCTGTTTGCAGATGATATGATAGTGTACATAAGTGACCCTCAAAATTCCACCAGAGAACTCCTACAGCTGATAAACACCTTCAGCAAATTAGCTGGATACAAAATTAACTCAAAAAAGTCTATAGCCTTCCTATATACAAATGACAAGCTTGCAGAGGAAGAAATTAGGAAAGCCATACCCTTCACATTAGCCATAAGCAATATAAAATATCTAGGAGTCACTCTAACTAAGCAAGTGAAATACTTGTTTGAAAAAAATTTCAAAACTCTGAAGAAAGAGATTGAAGATGATCTTCCTTGCTCATGGATCGGGAGAATTAACATAGTAAAAATGGCCATCCTACCAAAAGCAATCTACAGATTCAATGCAATCCCTATCAAAATACCTACACAATTTTTTAAAGACATAGAAAGTTCCATTCTGAACTTCATATGGAAAACCAAAAAACCCAGAATAGCTAAAACAATCTTGGACAATAAAAGGTGCTCCAGAGGAATCTCTATACCTGATCTCAAACTGTACTATAAAGCAATAGTAATTAAAACAGCTTGGTACTGGCACAGCAACAGGCTGGTTGATCAGTGGAATCGAATCGAAGACCCAGATATGAATCCACACACATATGGTCACTTGATTTTCGACAAAGAAGCCAAATCCATTCAATGGAAAAAGGATAGCATCTTCAACAAATGGTGCTGGTCTAACTGGAGGTCTATGTGTAAAAAAAAATGCAACTGGACCCATATTTGTCACCTTGCACAAAACTCAAATCCAAGTGAATTAAAGACCTCAACATAAAACCAGAAACACTAAGTCACTTAGAAGAAAAAGTGGGGAAGAGCCTAGAACATATTGGCACAGGAGACAACTTCCTGAACAGAACACCAACAGCCCAGGCCTTAATGTCAACCATTAATAAATGGGACCTCATGAGGCTGAGAAGCTTCTGTAAGGCTGGAGACACTGTCAAGAGAACAAAGCGACAGCCTACAGACTGGGAAAAGATCTTCACCAACCCTACATCTGACAAAGGTCTAATATCCAAAATATATAAAGAACTCAAGAAGCTAAACACCACCAAACCAAATAACCCAATTGAGAAATGGGGCTTGGAACTAAACAGAGAATTCTCAACAGAGGAATATCAAATGGCTGAGAAACACTTAAAGAAATGTTCAACCTCCTTAGTCATCAGGGAAATGCAAATCAAAACAACTCTGAGATTCCATCTTACACCCATCAGAATGGCTAAGATCAAAAACTCAAGTGACACCACATGCTGGCGAGGATGTGGGGAGAGAGGAACACTCCTTCATTGCTGGTGGGAATGCAAACTAGTACAGCCACTTTGGAAATCTATCTGGTGCTATCTCAGAAAACTGGGAATAGGGCTTCCTCAAGACCCAGCTATTCCACTCCTTGGAATATACCCAGAAGATGCTCCAGCACACAACAAGAAAATTTGCTCAACCATGTTCATAGCAGCCTTATTCATAATAGCCAGAACATGGAAACAGCCTAAGTGTCCCTCAGTAGAAGAATGGATAAAGAAACTGTGGTACATATACACTATGGAATACTACTCAGCTATTAAAAACAAAAAATTCCCGAAATTTGTGGATAAATGGATTGAGCTAGAAATTATCATAATGAGTGAGTTAACCCAGAAGCAGAAAGACTTAAAGGGTATATACTCACTTATATCTGCATACTAGCCCAAGGGGCATGTCCCACGAAAGCCTTCACTTACCAGGAAACTGGGACAGAGGGGAGGACATCCTATTGGGACTCTAGATGACAGAAGCATGGGAGAATAACAAAGTAGAAGGCTCCAGAGGGTCCTAGAAACCTACAAGTAGAACATTATGATAGGCAGATTTGGGCCCAGGGGTCCCGCTCAAACTAAGGCACCAGCCAAGGACAATACAGGCGGTAAACTTTAAACCCCTACCCAGATCTAGCCAATGGTCAGAACAGTCTCCACACTTGAGTGGAGAGTGGGATATGACTTTTTCATGTACTCTGGTGCCTCACATTTGACCATGTCCCCTGGAGGGGGAGACCTGGTGGCAGGTTACCAAGAAGAGACTTGATACCCTATGAGCATATACAAGGGGAGGTAATCCCCCTCAGGAACAGTCATAGGGGAGGGGAATAAGGGGAAAAGGGGAGGGAGGGACGAATGGGAGGACACGAGGGATGGGATAACCATTGAGATGTAACAAGAATAATAATAAAAAATTTTAAAAAAATTGTATCATAGAAACACATACAGAAAAATAAATCACATATACAGTGGGAAAAAAAGACCCTCTAAACTGGTTACTTGTATTTTCCTCTCCGCTATTTGTGTGTGTGTGGGGGGGGGTCAGGGTCTCTATGTGTACCCCAGGTTGGCCTCAGACTCACAACCCTCCCACTTCTGTCTCCCCATGGCTGGGATGATGGGTGTGCACCATTGCACTTGGCCTGAGTTGGCCATACTTTCTGATGTAATTCATAAAGCAAAGCATATGTATTTTATATTACCTTGGAGACGAATGAGGCAGTAACCATCCAAAATTCTTTGCAACTTTTAGCTTTGTAGGCAGAGACTGCACGAAGATCATACTCATTGAAAATGCCTTTGGTGTTCGTGACAGGAAGGCAGTATACAAACTCACCATCATCTTTCATAGGCTCCTCAGAAAAAGAAGAAGCTTACTTTAACATAGCTAATTAAATGACTAAACATATCCAATGGAAACAATGTTAAGACGGAATTAAAACAGAAATACTATTAGTGAGGAAAATCAACCTCAAATCTTGTCTAATTCAAGTTCAGTAAGACCAATCTTCTGAAAGGGTTAAGACATTTCATTTTCATCCTTAAACATAAAACAGTGATAAGACACGTAGGACTATATATCCATATCCTTACTATGAACTCGGTGATAGACCTTGAACGAGCATGCCATCTTGCATCGTGGACATACCAAGCTTATTGTTTGCACTGATAATGACTGGGGCGAGGATTCTAACAGCTGCAGGTAGCGTTGCTACATCAGTAACACTCACTAAGCAGTCAGTGCCTTATGTGTGTTATCTGAACAGCAACGCCTCTGACAGCTTTAAACTTAAAGAGACTGAGGCTTTCTGTAGATCACCTAACTTGAGAAAGGCCACAGACTCATGAAGTAACAAAGTTGGTACTAGAATCTGAGTGTGACTTTAAATCTACACTCGAAGGTTCTACTTCTACAGTAAGTGATAAAGTTTTTGTCTCATTCACTTGGTAGTACTGAGAAAATGTAAAGTGTAAATTGTAAAACTATTTTCTTTTAGTTTTGAGAAACATGTACTTTTTTTTTTTTAATTTTGGCTTTTTGAGATAGGGTTTCTCTGTGTAGCCCTGGCTGTCCTGGACTCGCTTTGTAGGCCAGGCTGACCTCGAACTCACAAGAGATTCACCTGCCTCTGACTCCCAAGTGCTGGGATTAAAGGTGTGTGCCACCACGTCCAGCTTGAGAAACATGTACTTTTATCAACAATTTTTTTAAAAAATCATACAAAAATTGAATTTAATCATTTCAGAGTAATTTTATTAAAAGTATAATTTAGTAATTGCTGATACTCTTAGAAACTTCCCAATCAAGTACACTAAAGTGTTTCCAGTTACTGTGGTTTTTAAATTGTGGGTTCAGTTTTATAGTCTTTATATATTTCTTTTTGAAGGATGTTTCCAATGCTGTAGCTATTTGCTTTCTTATTTTGGCTCCAGTTTACTAAGAGACCTTCAAAAATAAACTTAAATTCTGAAAATAAGAAGAAATAAGACAATTGAGTGACTAGGTAAAATTATAAGCTTTATTGTAGCCATTTGTCCAATTATGCCATTTTTGTTCTAATTTTATTTCCTAAGATTATGAGAAACTTGATGTACATAGAATTATCAAGTTTTTTTGCATACAAATTAAGTATAATTTACTCAACAATCCAAAACACCCATGCTCAGCTAGAGTTTTATTTTGTACTTGAAAACATTGTCCACACTCTACCTGGTACTATAGCACACTCTTTTCAATGTACTCTTCACAGTACTCTAGAGTAATTCCAATTATCTCAATTTCAAGGCCAAAGAAACTATAAAGCTCAGAAAGGACAGAAGCTTGCTCAAGACAACATAGTGAGTGTACAGAGATTCAAAACTACATGAATCTGATTTACAAATTTACTTCCTTGCACTGAATATGAACACATCACAGAAGGAACAAGGCCCTTCTTTTTCTCCACACTGTCTTAAATACCCTTCCTCAATGTCTCTCCTTTCTGTTTAATCCTTGTCAGCTGGCATATTGCTCCGCCTCTTGACCTAGGGTTGATTTTATTTAATCCTGAGTACAGAAGGCTCTTGGACTAAAGCTGTGTGCTATGGCTGAGCCGCGCCGTAAGTATTTGTTTACAGTAATGAGAAAACTCTAGCATCAAAGATTGAGCCACCCAGCAATTACAAACAGGTTTTTATAGTTCCTAATCTTGAAGTTCACAGTGGAATCAAATATTCTGCCAAAAAAACCTTGACCTCAGGGGTTGGAGCCACGGTTCTTACTACTTAGCAGTTTACCAAGAATACAGACAACTAGTCCCACTCTCAGCTTCCGATTCAGGCTTAGTATACAGATGAGAACACGCATTTCTAGTAAGTTTCTTAGATAAGTTCCTTTTATTTCTTTTTTAAAATCACAAAGCGACATAGACACCCACTTTCCTGTGACCCCAATAGGAGGAAAAGATGGGAGGAACAGACACAAGATGCATTATAGACTTAAAAATGTCATAAAATAATTATGACAATATTGTGTGAAATAAATTACGTTGAGATTCTTTTATATTTGTCAGCAATTATCATAACATGTTATTAATGAGCTTTGATGTGATATCTACAACGAATTCAATAAAAGTTAAGATAGTCTCAAAGCTTAATTTTAAATAGTTGAGATTGCATAAAATAGAATCACACCTTTAGACTGCACTTTGGACCAATAGTCTTAGGATGATACTTCATACAACGTGGAAATAATGGAGTTTTCCATTCCAGCTTTTCTCTTAGCCTAACAATATGTTTTACGACATCAGGCTCTTCCGGTTCTAGTAGAAAAAGTTTTTAGAATTCAATATAAGTGAAAGTATAGGCATCATTAAGAATAATATATGCTAATATAAATATTTTCATAAACAGAGAAATTAAATAGTAAGTTAACACAGATACTATGCAATAAAAGAAGAAACAATAGTTTTAAATTAAGCTTTAATAGGAGCTCAAAAGAAAACCCAATTATTTGTTTGAGTAAGACATCACAGTTTGCACATACACATGCACATACCTGTTTGCACACATGCACACACTCATATAAGTGCACGCACGCACACACACACACCCTACAAATACAGATAAAGAAAGGGAAAAAATAACTCTATATGAACAGGAAACTGTTGCTAGTGGCCTATATGTTAGACCTTTAGGGATAAAGTATTCTAATATCTGCACTTATCACCTATTTTGTTTTCCAAAACTGAAATAGATTTGTGGATAAGAAAATATTAATACTAAAATATGAGTGGTGTCAAGAAAGAAAGGCAGACATAACAAAAGGGTTTAATGACACAATCACTGATCATATACCACAGAAAATACTGGATCGGGGCTCAGTCAAAAGCCTCACTTTATCAAGGCCTAACAGCACTAAAAGCAAATAGGATCAGAAGAAGAGAAAAAGCAATGTGGGTAGGACACATCCTTTTTCTCTTTTCGAGACAGGGTTTTATAGCCTTGGCTGTCTTGGACTCACTTTGTAGACCAGGCTAACCTCAAACTCAGAGATCTGCCTTCCTTTGCCTCTAGAATGCTGGGATTATAGGCGAGTGCCACCAAGCCTGGGGGAAACATCCTTTGTAAGGACACTCACTCTGTATACTTCTCGTAAACTGTATTTCTTGATCTCTTTGCTAGCAGCTAATAATTTCACGCCTCTCAACACTACCCTTTGCCACCTTCTATTTCCCATGGTATGCAGACTGTCCCTTAAAGTTCATTTTATATAATTTTTTGGGGGGTTTTTAAAATAAGTTTCAAAGTGTACATATTTACAGGGGCAAATGTGATCACTGAGTACATGTGCATGACATTTCAGATATGTCATCACCATAATGACCAGAGCAGTCATTACCAGCGCCTTCTCCTTAAACACTTCTCTGTCTTGGGACACGTGAAACTCCTCCATGGATCTTTAAGAAATGTCGGTCTCTTTGCTCCCTTCATTTTCTTTCCTCTGTATTGCTCTCCGCCACGGCCGTACGGGTTTACGCTCCCATCAGCAGGGTACCACCATTTCCTTCTCTCCACACCCTTACCAGTTTTGGTAACCTTTTCCCATGTGCTGACTGGTGTGAGATGGTCTCTCTCTGTGTTTCTTATTTAAATTTCCCTGATGATTGACAATGAGTAACAATCTCCACATGCTTGCGTATTATACCTTTTGGGAGGGGGGGATGAAATATTCAGACAACCTGTCCATTTACTAACTCACAGGTGGTTCCTGATGTCTTTTTTTTTTTTTTTTTTTTTTTTTTTTGGTAGCTGTTGCTCCTTATATATTCTGGAAATTGGTCCTGTCTGGTGAACAATTTGAAAATATTTTCTCCCATTCTGTGCACTGTCTCTTCTCTCTAGAAACCATTGACCTTGTTGTGCAGAAATTTCTTATTAAACAATAGAGCAAGTCACAAGAGGGTCTGAAAAGCACACAAGGCACGCCGGCACGCCACCCATCCTAAAATGCTGTTCTGTATCTCAGGCCCTTTCGAGGTCATGCAGGTCGAGAAATGAAAAGCACGCTATTTCTATAAAACAGCATCAGAAGTAAGATGAAATCGCTTCACCGTTTCCCCAAAGCCAGCAAAGGAGGGACCGGAATAAGTCTGCTAGTAAGATGGGCTCTGATGCTGTGCACTACCCACCCACCCCCAGGAAAAGACATGTCACCATCTGAGCCACATTCTCCTGCTTAGCAGAAGTTGCAGGACCCCCCTCCCACCGCCAGCACTCAGGGGTGGCTGAATACGGGATGGATGAGGGTTTTCTGCTGAGATATTGAGAACCGTGAACATTGCTGTGTGAGTGAGGGTTCTGATGACAACTCGACAATAAAGCCATCTCTGATGGTGGTGTTCCAGTAAGAGACAGTAACGCTTCTTTTTATAAAATTTGTAATATTAAAATAACTATTTAGAATGTAAAGGAAGCGTCAAAATGTTAGTGTGAAAATGTGCTTAACTATTTGGACATTTAATCTCTGTACCAGATAAAGATATAGCATCTCAAAATCTAACCAGGTGTGGTAGTGCAGACATATAATTCCAGCATCGGAGGCAGGAGGATGTCGATTTCGAGGCCAGCCTGAGCATAGTGAGTCTCTGTGTAAGAAAATCAAGGGCTGACAGTACAGCTATGTGGTGGAGCCCTTGCCCAGCATGTGCTAGCCCTGTGATAAACAACCCCTCACACACACACACACACACACACACACACACACACACACACACACACACACAGACATCCATGTGCATGTGCACACAAGCACATTTTACTAGAAGCATAAAACAAGGCTATAATTTATTTTTACATGGAGTTCTAAAACTATGCTCCAAGAAGATCTTCAATGAGAGCATAATCCCTGAAGACTTCATTGTAAAATTTAAGAAAGAACTGAGGTACCAAACATGCAAAACTCAGTAAGACTTTGCCTTTTCCATAGAGTTGGTGTCCAACATAAGCACCAAAGCTACAGAAAAGCTTGCCAGTGTGCTCCATTTCCTCCAAGCTGCTGCCGGGCCGGCCATACCTTCCCTGTCATATGAGCGGATTTTCTTCACTTTTGTTCTGGCACAAGTTTGTCCCTTGTTTACTTTGGATTTCCTTCTCTCAGAGGCAGCTGACGTTGAAGGCACAGCACATTGTTGACTGAACCTTTTGTCAAGGTAATCTGTGAGGAAAAACATTACGAGCTGAGTGTCTACTGTGAGCGCTGAAGAGACCACAGTCACTCCACATACCACGCGGCATAGTCAGCCATTATATGAGGCGTGAGGAGCACCTGCTGAGCCAGCGTGCCTGGCTTCACAGACACAAGTGTTCCTCTTCCGGCTGTCTTCCCTACCTTTGAAATGAGGAGGTGAAGGGTGTCACGTAAATAGCCATGCCCTTGCCTAGAGGGTGTCCCTAATAACTAGGCTGCAGTGAAGGTCAGGGAGGTACAAGAACCTCTTGGAATAGAAGTTAATGACAGTGGCAACTTTTCATAACGATCTCCTCTTTTTCATCTTCCACACTCCGCCTATTGTTACAGTAGGAATCTCAGGCCCTTGCAAGGGTTAAATTAGTCATACTGTTCAAGTCCTTGCTAAGGTAAACGTCAATTGCTTAATAATTTTATTATTGTAATACAACTTTAGCATATAAATGAATGTTCATAGGAAATAAATAAATCTTTTAATTAACTTAAACTTGGGACTGTTATAGAATATATTTAAATATGAATGCATAAGAGTAAAAGGGGGTGTTACTTACGCTTCTGTGGCTTACTTAATAGGTGGGATACATATAGAAGACAGGAAAATTGTTGACAATAGGAATGTGTAGAAGCAACTTCATTTGCTCTCTCACATTTAACAAATACGTATGCAGCAAAGGCACTGAGCTACAATTTAGTAGGTGACAAAATACCGTAACTACAAGCAAAACTGCAGAGCTCACTCAGTGCAGATGGGACCTGTAAGTCTCATCAAGCCCCATTCCAGCCTTTAGCCCTGCTTCAGAGGACCTGTGTGGTCCACGCGAGACTCCACACTCATCCTTCCCAAGGAATCTAATGTTGAGAGATGGCGAGGTTTTGAATCTTGGATAGCGTGAGAAGTTAAGGAGTAAAAGCATCACTCCGGAGATGGGCAACCAGAGAATGTGGGTTTCCTGGACCAGTTACAGGGAAGAGCGGGAAGGCGTGGTTACCCTGAGGACTCTCAAACGACAGCTGCTTAGAGCCTCGTGCTCCACACATAGCCCAGACTGCTAAGTGGGTTTGTTTCTTCTCACTCCCCACTTCCAAAACAATTTGTACCTTTCAAAAATAAAAAATAAAATCCTACTCCTTTGAAGATCGTGGCTTTGTGTCACTTCACACACTGACTGCAACACTTCACGGGAATCCAACTGCTTGGTCACTGGGTTAGCTTGTGACTTTGGCTCCACAGAGCGCTGCCTTCTTCAGTTCCGTGCTCCTGAACTAAGAGCAGTTTGGCGCTCTGCCCTGCTGCTACATCCCAGACCTCCTTGAATATCCACTTCTCAACCACTAACAGTTGTGCGACAGTAGCCCACATCTATGACACAGTCTTACAAAGTTTTTTTTTTCCAGATTACCTTAAAAGAAATATAATTCAACAATGTATAGCTAGTCCACGCACGGCGACTGTCGCATCACGCTGTGCGTCTTCCTTTCCCTCCATCCTTTCAGATTGCTTTGTACCCCACAACGTGGCTACCCTTCACCTCACCAGCATATCCACACCACCGCTCCACAACTCCCTTATATCCATCATCCTTCAATTTTTCCCACGTTTCTCTTTATCCGTGTCAGATGGTGTTGCCTTTACACATACTCCTGTAAGCCTCTTCGGATCTGCCCATCTCCGTGCCAGCAGGTAAAGGGACCCTGAACACAAACCAGGACTGCAGCCCCATTGACGCTTAATCCACTTGTTCTTTTCCGTTTCGTTGGCTACTCTTAATTTTTCCCAAGCTTTTCTAACTTTCAAACAAACTTTACCTTCCAGCCTCTATCCTTCAACCCCACCATTGCTTCTTTGGAGGAGACATGCAGGATATTAGACAGAAATTTCTTCAACTTGCCACTGACACATAAAACAAGCGCCCATGGTTCCCTCTCCTCCTGATTTAGTAAAGGAGGTGCCTGGCTTTCCTGACACCCAAACGAAGCCTTTCCATCTTTTATTTACATTTCTTCTCCTCATGTCTACATTGTTAACTATTTCCTTCTACCTATACCTCCCACATTAAATCCATCCTTTTGACGTCACTCCAGTTGTTGCTGCATGTTGTTTCTTCAAAGATGACCTTCTCAGAAGAGTTGTAAATGATCACTATATTACCTATCATCCTGTTCCTAATCCACCGCAGTCTTGGAATCATACCAAAATGGCACTCAAGTGACTACACTGTTGAGGTCAGTACCCTCAGTGGACATTTTCCATTCCTCATTTTATGAGTGTGTCAGTGATGTTTCATACTTTAGACTAATATATATGCATGTGTGTGTGTGTGCATGTCTGTATGTTTGTATGTGCACATGCATGTGTGTATATCACTCTTTAGAATATATTTCATACTTTAGAACATATATTCTAAATTATGTACATCCTAAATATATTTCAGAATATAAGTTGAGACAGGGTTACTTTTTGTAGCCCTGGCTAAACTAGATCTTACTACATGGGTCAGGTTGGCTTCAAACTTGCAACCACCATACTGCCTCTGCCTCCTGAGTGCTAGGCTTACAGGGTAAGTTGCCATTCCTAACGTCCACAATTTCTGATGCAGTTATTTTCCACTGATAGCTGCGACACCACATACTCATTTCTTCATCAATCCTGTTTAGCCTCAAGCTGACAAATCCCACGTCTCTGACCTATTTTTTGCTCATAATTGATAGACACTTTCCCTACGTACTGTGACCATGATATAAACACCCTTTATCTCCCAAATACATCATCTCAGGCTTGCCAACTCAGAGCTCCTGAATCATGTTCTGCTGTTGCCTAGGCATCTCGACTGGGATGACCCAAAGGTATTCTCAACTCCATATATCCAAATCAAACGCACAGCCTCTCTCCGAGACCCCACAGATCCTTGTGTGAGGTGTCTTCTTTTAGTGTGTTTTAGTTCCACTATTCATTACATTAGGAAAGCCAGAAGCCTAGGAATCATCTTAACATCTCCTGCTCTTTCTAGTCCATCCCCATTGCTAATGAAGTCTACCTTCATGACATCTAAAGTCTGCTCCCCTGTCTCCCCGAGTCAACTTTTGTTCTTTAATCTGTATTCTTTTCCAAATGGAAATGGGATCATATTAACTCCCCATTCAACAGTTTTTCATGGATGCTGGGGATGGTGGGGCACACCTTTAATCCCACCACTTGAAAAGCAAAGATAGGCAGATTTCTTCGAGTTTGAAGCCACCCTGATCTATACAGCAAGGTCCAGGCTAGCCAAAGCTACATAGTAAGACCCTGTCTTAAAATACATGATCAGGGGTGGGGGTACCTTAGAAAGATGGCTTGACAGTTAAGAGTGCTCACTGCTCTGAGGGCCCGAGTTGGATTCCCAGGCCCTTCATCCTGTGATTCACAACTGCCTGCAGCAGCTGCAGTGCCAGGAGTATCCCTACTCCTCTCATCTCTATGGGCTTCTGTGCTCACTCTCATACATACACCCACTCAGACCCCTTTAGGAAACCATGCACTGATCTTCAGGCAGAGGTGATGACAGTTGGAGGAGTAGCCTAATTATCGATTGGGTTGCTTAGGTGACAAACAAGGACAATGGTCCAAGTATGGTCTAGTTCAGACAGAAAAGGAACACTAATTTTGATGGACTGGAAAACACCGGCTAAATTATGTAGAAGCAGAGGAAACGCTCATCTAAGAAGCTGAAGAGGGGTCTGGAAAGACAGGGAAAGAGGTGCATTGGTGGAGTGCTCACTGCTGAAGCATGAAGAGCCGAGGTCACTCTCCAGAACCCACGCAAGAAGGGCAGCAGCTGTGTGATGACACTTGTAATCCTCTGAGGAAGAGACAAGAACACCCCTGGGGCTGGTGGCCACTCAGCCAAGCCTACCTGGCCAGTGCCATGCCAGTGAAAAAGACCTTGTTTAAACAGCAAAGTAAATAGCATCTGAGAAATGGCACATAATGTTGTCTTTTGGCCTTTCATGTGCCTGTTCTCATATGCACACATACTCACACGCTGGTGTATGCATGTACACATGATCATATGCCTACTTCCACACCAGTGCAAATGCACACACACACACACACACACACACACACACACACACACAGAGAGAGAGAGAGAGAGAGACATACATGCACCAGAGCATATGCACACACAGAATCAATAGAAATGAAAGGGAAGTATCAAAAGAATAAAATTCTGCAGAATTGTGGAGTGAAACATAAATTATTCTATTTTTCAATAATTTCTGAGGTTTTAGCCAGGAGGAAGCATCCAGTGACCGTGGAAGACTCTTCTCAGTACAACAGGAGGAGGACAGAGCAGGTGAGGAGTGAATCATAGAAATGGAATGAGACCAAAAAATCTAGGTTACTCTGTCAAGAATACTGACCTCGCAGCAGCAAGTGCTAGAAGGGAGCACAGGCCTCAGCATGCTTCTGTTTGGGTTTTGTCTGTTTGGGCTATGCACATCACACACCCACATGCTTGGAGGACTGCCAGTGGGTAAGAAGGCATGGAGAAGACACCTAAGAAACCTACGGTGAAGCTATCTACAGGTCAGTCCTGTAGACACCTGTAGACCGAGGACATAAACGAGCTACACACAGAGAGCTCTGTGGGTAAAAACTGACGTCCTGGATATGGTAGACTTTGAATAAAGACAAAGGAAGACTTAGGAAGGGAGGAAGAATCAGGACTACAGTAGTTATGGATGGGCTGGGCGTGTGTGCGTGCGTGCGTGCGTGCGTGCGTGTGTGTGTGATATCAAATAGGCAGAAATCAGTGAAGAGTTAAGAAACTACTGATGCATTTAAAGGTCTAGCTTACAGTGATAGCACTATAAGGAGACTAGAGGCGTCGGGCATCTTGGTGGTGCTGGTGGCATTCCTGTTATTTTATCAATATCTGCATATGCATTAGATTATGATGGTCTTAAGAAGCAGATTTCATGTTTGGAGGCATGACCACGTGCTGCAACTCACAGAAGTAGTTAGACATCAAAGCTCTTCCTTTAAAGGAAAGCGCTACAGTTAGAGAACATATAAACGCCATGCCTGGATGGTAATCTTCATAGATTCCTTCTGCACTCTCTGATTTCAAGGACCAGGAGGATGTTTTCTTTGCTGTGGCCTCAGCTGGTGGGCTTTCAGATGGTGTGCCATCTTTTGTGCCATCTTTGCACCTTTGGTCTTCATGTATTAAGTATCTAAGGTGGCAAAAAAAAAAAAAAAAAAAAGCACTTATAAGAAAATAATGGACTATGCATGACCTCAAACTTCACAGCTGTAACTAGCACAGATTCTTTGGTTTAATGAATGACAGGGATAATGCTATAAAAATCAGTATTTCCTCTGTGCTTTGTAAGCACAGCATCGCATTATCCTTTCAAGCAGTGTGTTCCTAGATACCTGGAAAGCAAAACTTAAACGTTTACATAGAAATAATTAATTGCTAAACGGGTCTAAGAGGCTTTAGCATAAAATAATAAACTGTATACATTATTATTATAAGGTTAAAGCTTGACTTCAGTTTTGAAGATGAAGGAACTGTTAGTTAATTTCCGCCACTAAGTGAGCGGCAGAGGTCATTCTCTGCAGTTCCAGTCTCCTATATCGTCTTCCTTTACGATGAGAACATCCATATGGGTAAAAAATGTTGGGAAAGACTTCATGGGACCAGAATCCCAAACCAGTGACTCCAACTGACCTATGCAGTAGACAAACCCATACGGCAGAAGTAGCTTGGGGTTTTGGAAAGCCTTAAATGTATTTCTTGAGTTGGGGGAGGATGATTCTACTGCTATTAACAAAGACAATAGCATGAGAAAGACAGTAAACACAAAGACAGCCCCTATGGACTTATTTACGGACACATTACTAAACATTTTTATAGTCTTTCCCCCTGAGCACTTTGTGGGTTTCCATTTTGTTATCAATATCTCTAAATGTTGCATCTTCATTAGAGAGTCTATATGTAACCTTTTTTTTTTCTTCCTATTATTTGTGAACTTTGGACAGCAATCCTTGGTCATTTTATATATTAACGGTGTGTACCATCACAACTGGCATCTTTATCTGTTTGTTTGTTTTTCAAGACAGGGTTTCTCTGTGTAGCTCTGGCTGTCCTAGACTTGCTTTGTAGATCAGGCTGACCTCGAACTCACAGAGATCCACCTGCCTCTGCCTCCCTGACTGTTGGGATTAAAGGCCTGTACCACCATGCCCAGCTTGCTTTATATGTTTAACTTGGGCTTTCATGTTTTAAATACTGTAACAAACAAAGCCCTTAACTTTTAAAAAAATATATTTTATTAATTTATTCATATTACATCTCAATTGTTAGCCCATCCCTCGTATCCTCCCATTCCTCCCTCCCTCCCATTTTCCCCTTATTCCCCTCCCCTATGACTGTGATTGAGGGGGACCTCCTCCCCCTGTATATGCTCATAGGGTATCAAGTCTCTTCTTGGTAGCCTGCTATCCTTCCTCTGAGTGCCACCAAGACTCCCCATCCAGGGGACGTGGTCAAATATGGGGCACCAGAGTACGTGTGAAAGTCATACCCCACTCTCCATTCAACAGTGGAGAATGTCTTGTCCATTGGCTAGATCTGGGTAGGGGTTAGGAGTTTACTACACGTATTGTCCTTGGCTGGTGCCATAGTTTGAGCAGGACCCCTAGGCCCAGATCTGACCATCATAATGTTCTTCTTGTAGGTTTCTAGAACCCTCTGGATCCTTCTATTTCCCCATTCTCCCATGCTTCTCTCACCTAGAGTCCCAACAGAATGTCCTCCCTTCTGTCCCACTTTCCTGGTAAGTGAAGACTTTCATGGGACATAGTCCTTGGGCTAGTGTCCAGATATAAGTAAGTATATACCATTTGACTCTTTCTGCTTCTGGGTTAACTCACTCATTATGATCATTTCTAGTTCAATCCATTTGTCCAGAAATTTTGGGAATTCCTTGTTTTTAATAGCTGAGTAGTATTCCACAGTGTAAATGTACCACAGTTTCTTTATCCATTCTTCTACTAAGGAACACTTAAGCTGTTTCCATGCTCTGGCTGTTATTAATAAAAAGCCCTTAACTTTGATAGAACTGACCTACCTTGGCCTTTATGATTTATGTTATGAATTTTAAAGAAATCTGTATAAGGGGCAGACTCGAATCCCACTCCTCTATCGCTGCCTTGGGAATGTGCAGCCATCAGAAGGTGGTCAGTTGGCACCTCCACCCTTCTCTTGCAGGATGATTTGGTGGCTTTACTTTCAGAAGAGTGTCTTTAAATGGTCAACTTATAATTGTTTGGCGTTTTTCCTAGTTAACTTGTTACTGACTTACAATGTAAATAGTATGCCGTGTCTAATAAATGTTTAAAACTTTCTTAAAATGATTTTATGACTTTCTCTACTCATTTTGTAATTGTTTCATATAATGTGCGTCTCTGCCTGCTTTAAAGTCAGGATGCTAGTTTGGCTGTCTCCATCTTCTAAAGCATCATTTACATTGATGATTAATCTGTCAATTAACGTGTGACTTATTAAAAAGGGAGACATGTTGATTACCCCCTTATTTTACCAATTTTATTTTGTTCAAAGCGATTTATTTGAATTTGGAACAGTTCTTGCCCACAAAAGAGACAGGGGGCGGTGGCGGTAGTGGTTTTTTGAGATAGAATTTACTATGCAGACCAGGCTGACCTCAATTTGGGGGCAATCCTCCTGCCTCTGCCTCCCAAGCACTGGCATTATAGGAACTACCACTGTGTCTGGTTTCCAAGTGAATGTTTTAATCATAAAGTTACAACATATTCATCTTCACTTATACCTTTCCTGTACAGACTTCTTGTCCTGGCAGGTAATAGTTTCTTTTTAATTACAATAATGTCTTTTGTCTTGCATGTTTTCCCATCATTTTATTCATCTCTTGATATATTCTAACACTTTTCAGGATGCATTTTAACTGTATCCAGTTTTGACATTTTCTTTCTTTCTTTTTTTGTTTTTTGTTTTTTGTTTTTGTTTGTTTGTTTGTTTGTTTTCTCTTTTTTTGGAGGCATGGTTTTTCTGTGTAGCCTTGGCTGTCATCCTGGACTCACTTTGTAGACCAGGATGGCCTTGAGCTCACAGAGATCTACCTGCCTCCACTCCCAGAATGCTAGGATTACAGGCGTGAGCCTCCACTCCCAGCTCAGTTTGCCATTTTCAAAAATTAATCTTAAACTATTTTTAACTATTTTTCCTTCAATTGTTTGCATCTTTTGCCTTTTGCTAAGAACTCGGTTACTTTTTATTTACTGTTGTTAGACATATATTTCACATTTATTTGTAGCATTTTATTTTGTTAACTTTGCATCCTTATTTCTCTCCTATTTTATAGCTCAACTATTTCTGCTATTATATTTGTATTTTATCTATTTCTTTAGATCCTCCAGCCTCTGCCTCCTGCATGCTGCATGCTGGGATTAAAGGTGTATACTGCCATGCCCAGCTAGATACTATTTTTTTTTTAATATCAAGATCTATTTCTTTTTACTTAACTGCTATACATTTTTAATTTCTAAAAGTTGACTATTTTTCATTTTTCTGTTTGTATCATGAGATCTCTGTGGTTGTTGCTGAACGTCTATGTCCAGATTATCTGTTTCTTCTGTGCTTCTTTGATTTGTTTGTATTTCCCATGAGCTGCTTATCTTTAATGACGCAATTATTCAAGAGTGGGCTGGGGCTGAGAGACCACCTGAGCAGACACAAGATGGGTCACTCTTCAGAATCACTTCCCAAGAAACCAAGGTTCCCAAAACTCCAGAGCCCTCAATAAGTCTTCACACACATTTTACAGTTAACTCTGAGGCTGGTGTACATTGTGGCATTTTTGTACATTTGTGTCACTATCCTTTGTTCTCATTTTCCCCCACTGACCTCCCAACTCATGATTTTTTTAAGGTTGTTAAGGTGGAATCCCATGTAGCCTAGACTGGACTTGAACTCAATTCCCAACCAAAAATAATCTTGAAGTTCTGATCCTTCTGCCTCTCCCTCTAGAGGACTTGAATTAAGGGCACGTGCCACCATGTCGGGTCGGTACAGTGCTGGGCACTGAGGCCTGGGCCTCATGCATGGAAAACAAGCACTCTATTAGCCGAGCTGCAGCCCCACCTGGCCTTTCCAGGAGCTATATGCTGTTGAAGTTTTACTCCAGGGAGAAAAAACACTTATTTTACAGTATCTTACTTTTACCTTTGCTTCAATTTGCGTTTCTTATTGTCCACATCTGGCTTCCGAACGGTCAGGTCGATGGGTATGTATGTCTCCATCTGGTTTCCGAAGGGAAACTATGAAATAGCTGATGCTAAAAAACATAATCATGGTGTATTTTTAATATAGGACAAGTTGATCATTATTAGTATTGATGTTCAAATCTGTAGATATAGTTGCCAGCTTCTCAGAAGAGCTAGCATAATATTCCAAACGGTGCAAGCATTTCTTGAATACAGCACAGTGTCCAGATGTGCACTAAACAACTGCCCTTTGTGATAAATCTCCAGATTCCCTAAGTGCCTCTGAGACCACATCTTCTTCCATATACCGATGGGTTTATTTATACCCCAACTTTAGTTTTCATTACACCCATACTACTGATTATAAGTCTTAGGATCACTTCCTTCCTGAAGACCATCAAAAAGAACTTATGGAATCAACACAATGGTAGCTCAAAGTATAGAAATAAATTAAGAGTCTACTGAAGACCAAATGGCCACTTCCAGTACTGCCATCCACCCAAAGATAGTAGGAAAAACAAAAGGTGTGTGTGTGTGTGTGTGTGTGTGTGTGTGTGTGTGTGTGTGAAATATACATCTTGTGCTGAGTGTGCAAGGAAATCAGTGGAAAAAGATGTACTTAGCTTGTATAAAACACACACATGGGGAGGAACAGAGAGGGAGGAAATAGGGCACAGCTTTTTGATTATTATGGGATTTCTAATACAATACAGAAAGTGATGATATGCAGAAGTACCCTATAACTAAGCCAAGAGCTTAAGCCTAGAAATTGGTGGAAGATAGAAGAGGCTTTAGCTAACACATAGCTGAGCTCTGGATTAATCAAGTAAGGCAGGGTAGTGCTCACTGGAACAGAAATGCCAGAGATGCCAATCTTCAGTACGAAGCTGACATCTACTGTGTCAATACGGGACAGTCTACGTGGTGACTAGACACAGAGGGCACAAAAGGTTCGGTTGTGACCTAGGAAGTAGCAGCATTCACCCAGGGAAGGGCCAAGAACTGAAGGATGCAATGCTGGGGTCACACCTTGAAACAGGGGAAGAGACACCTCAAAATAGACAAGCAAGCAGACCCCAAGGATAGGAACTGGGCTAAAATTATCCTCAAACCAAAGCCTTCCTGCGTCTGTGACAGAGCTGGGGTTGCTAAGTTTTCTAGAAACAATCCAAAAGGGAATATGTTTAGCTTTGTAGATAAAAAGACAAAACTGAGCATATAGTTTAAGTACCCATAAGGAAAAAAGGAGCTTCTGTAAATGTCTTATTGATACAAATGCAATAAATAAGCTGGGAATGGTGGCGCATGCCTTTAATCCCAGCACTCGGAGGCAGAGGCAGGTGAGTTCAAGGCCAGCCTGGTCCACAAAGCGAGTCTAGGACAGCCAACACTATACAGCGAAACCCTGTCTCAAAAAACAAAACAAAACAAAACAAATGATAATGATTGAGTACAGAATTTTTAAATTTTTTTTTGAGACAGGGTTGTTGGAATGATGTTTTTGTGCACTGTGTATCCAAATGCTGATTTCTATTCCAGCAGAGATCTGATTACAGTCTGGGCTTTGGTATTGTCATTATTATGAGCATCTCCTGTCTTAGTATTTTGTAAATACTGTTCTCCAACCCCTCCTGATTGGTCAAATAAAGAGCTGAAAAGCCAATAGTTAGGCTAGAGAGTTAAGGCGGGACTTTTGATCCCAGGGAGAGGGTCTCAGTTGGGGATCAGAGGAGAGGAGAGCCACCATCCACAGGGATAAAAAAAAAAAAAGGAGGTGCCAGGGTGAGACTAAGACGGCAGATAATGGGCCACATGTCTGGGAAGTAGACAAGCCAGATTTGTTGGGTTAGAATAGCTGAGTATCTGCCCAGTTACAGTGCCTGAAGCTTTTTAATAAATATAGAGGCCTCCACGTAGTTATTCATAGCAAGGGTTGGCATAGAAAACTGTACATTTACACTATGTTGTTTCACTATGTCGTCCTGGCTGGCCTTGAACTCACAGAAACAGACCTGCCTCTGCCTCCTGAATGCTGGAGCCAAATGACATGAGCCAACACTCCCAGCGTCTTCAACCACTTTGCATATTTTTAATACAGCTTTGCTACTTTAAAGGAGATAGCATTTCACTTAACTGGGATTCAAAATTAGTGATACCAGTCACCAAATAGGCTGCAGAATGTTCACTGTTGCCTTGTCGAGTGCAAAGCAAACATCCGTGCAAGCCAGAGCCCGCCTGTGGGCTATCATCTGCTAACCCCTCCAACAGAGTAATGTGCCTCTCCCAACTGCTTGGACTTGAGTGACATCTATTTATGCCCTCATCAAAATCACTAAATATTTAATAAGCAGAAGAGATGTTGCTTAATCTTGGTATTAATTAAAGTGTAAAATGATATTTTCCCTTGCCTTTTGATCAGACAAATATAAAACTTATCAAGGATCTCCATGGCAACATTCAAATGTCAGGATATTTCTTCGGAGAACAGAAGCTTAAGAATTTTATACGGAGCCAAATTTTCATTTAAGTAATATAACATTTTTCAAACAAGTAAAACTCAGTAAAGATATCACCCATGAGCCTTTCTTGATTATATATATATATGTTTTTTTAAGCTTCCAGGCCAGTGGAAAGCTTGTCCTCAGTGAAAGGGAGAACAGGACTAAGGAATGCCCAAGGCATTCCTCCTGACTTCCACATGCATGTACACACATGTGCTCCACGCACCCCTCCCCCTGTTCTGGAAACATGAGAATACATACATACAAGTGAGATGTAGTGTATGGCTGTGGTGGTGTATGCTTGCAATTCTAGCACTCAGGAGGCTGAGGAGGGAAGACTGAGGGTTAAAGACCAACTTCAGTCATGTAGCAAGAACAGGGGATGGGGGAGGGGTAGGAGGAAGGAGAATGTGGTTAAAATACAAAATAATAATTTAACAGCTGTCGGGAAGGAAATGGTACTAACTGAGGCATTTTTTTTTTAAGGTCTCTGCATTCTCTCTGGAGGAAAATTTAAGAATTGAGAGCTGGAGATATAGCCTGGTGGTAGAGTGTTTAGCTAACATGTAAAACGCCTCAGGTAAGCTTCCTGTATGGAAAGAGAGAGAAGAGAGGAGGGGACGAGGACAAGAAGTGGGGAGAAAAAAGTGTGGGTGGGGGGACGGCTGTAGCTGTGCTATGCCACAAACCCATAACTCCAGCACTCGAGAATCAAGCAAAGAGTTCCAGAATGTTCCCAAAAGCAAAGCTTATATTTTCCACATATCAAACACTGAGTATCTCTAAAAGGGCTGGGCGTAGACAGAAGACTGCTTTGCCTATTGCCTTTATCACCCCAATACTGCGGTGTCACAGGGCTCTGACACAGGCTTACATGTATTAGGCAGATGGTACCAGTCCTCTAAATAGCCCTGTTTCCTAGAGGATGATGTAAACACGAGGATATTTAGAGTCGAGCATCTGGAATTGAGAGAGGAGGTGTCTCGGAACCAATCCTTGTAGGAACCATGTGTTATGTGTGCACACAAACCCTGTCACAGTTACCTTCAGTTGTCAACTTGATACCACCTAGGAAAGGGGAATTTCTAATGACAAACTGCTCCTGCTGGACTGTGCTGTGGACCTATGTGAGGGGAATTTTCTTGGCTGCAAGAGGATGAAGGATAGCCCTAAGAGGACATAGGAGAATGGTGACAACTGAGTAGAGCATCCTTATACAGATGGGTAGGAAGTTGAACAAGCCTAAGGCCAAGCAGGAGCTTCTCCGTGGTCCCCATTTGCAGGCTCCTGCCTTGGTGTCTGTCCATCAGGGTCTGTAAAGACTAAGTCAAATAAGCCCTTCTCTTCCCCAAGTTGCTTTTGAGGGGTTTTGAATCACAGCATCAGAAACACAGACTAGAACAAACAAGCCGGTGCATGATGACGACAAACACCAGCAAGGTTTTGCAAAGGGCACAAACGTTACTTATTTATGATTGGGGGGAAAAAAAAAAAAAAAAAAAAAAAAAGACCAGCCAAACAAAAAACTTTAAAATCTCGTAGTCGGGGAATGGCTCACCGCGGCTTAGCTGATCAGTATCAACTAGGAAACGTCTGTTCTGAGGACAGGACAGGACAGGACAGGACTCTGGGACACCTGTGAGAACATTCCCAAGCGGTCCAGGCACAGCTGAGGGCCAGGTCAGGTGCCGTTTACCTTGTATACCTGGTGTGCTGTGGCAGTCAAGGCCTGCTCCTCTTCCTCCTCTTCCTTTGCTGGCCTCAGTACCGCGCACACTCCAGGAGCATCCCCAGGGGCAGAGCCTACACCTCCAGCCTCATCGCAATAACGGTCAAGTGCCTCGTGGCTCGGGGAGCCAAGGCCTAACGAGCTGCAGGCAGGCCCCAGAGGCTGCTCACGCAGTGGTTGCTAGGGGCAGCAGCTGGGGCAAACATGGGATGGTACCGGAAGTCTGCCTGAGAGGACTGCTCAGACTGCTCTCCCTCCAGCGGCCCTGCCTGCCCCACCTGCCTAGCTGGGCCCACGTGGACGATATCTTTGGCCGTGAATAGTAGAATTTGAGAGTTTGAAAGAGACCACCTTTCATTTATGATTTTCACAACCTGTGGATATTATTTAGTGTTCAAAAGTCTGTTATTGCCAAGCCTGATGTCCACATTTATAAATCTGTGTGGCTAAGAGGATCACAAATGTGAGCCCTAGCCTGGGCTACACTAGCGAAACCCTATCTCAAACAAAACAAAACAACCTTAGGAGAGCGGTAATAGGGTTATATACATTCAATTAAGTGGATCCAAGATTCTAAGATAAAAAAATTACACATGTATGTGAATACTCATTTCTTGTCCTGTATTTTACTCACCCATCTATTTGTTGAGGACTCACTGTGTGCTGGACTCGGCTCTAGGCATTCCCACCCCATGGGTTCCTTTCTTCACATTTGTTGGTAAGGACAAAGGCAGAGAAACAACATAGAGACGTGTTGGGTCTGTGATGTGGATGGCTAATTGAGGGGGAAGATACTCGGTTTTCAGTTTTTAATACTCATAGGACTGAGGACGTGATTATTCCAATAAAATTTGATTATGAGTTTTGATTCTTTGGGGAGCTATTTCGTGAGAGTGTTTAGGAGCTGGAGGTGAGGGGACACCATTTCAAAGGGAAATTTGAAAAAACATGTGTCAATAATCGTATCTGGTTTAATAGAGCTAGCCGGAAATTTAAGAGTCGGATTTTAATTAAATGCCAGGCAAACAGATTATATTTTAATGAAAGGAGAAAGATAGATTAAAAAAAAAAAAGACCACTTATAAAGAGTTCCCCTGAGGCCAGCTGTTCCTCCAGACATTATTGTTTCAGCAAATCATACTTGAGTTTGCCACCATCGCGAGCTCCAACCTCAACCCTTTCCTCTCCTTCACTTCCTGTCCCAAATCCAACTGTCACAACCCTGCGGCTGCTGTGCACAAGCCGTAGGTTAGTCTGCCCATTTCCTCTGCCTCCAGTCTCTGCCATAAGTGAAACAAAGGGTTTTGAACTTAGACACAGAACTTCTGAGTATGAGGTGCAGAGTTTCATAACCCTAAGAGTGGGATGTTCTTAAAAACTCCTGTCGTAGTTTGAGATCTTTCCATGCACCCTTCCTTGTGGCATGAACATTTACTGTTACTAATCCTCCTTACCAATGTCCCCATATTCACTTTACAGGAGAAAGACAAGCCCTCAGTTGTCTGGACTCCCATCCTAGACTTGTGCTAAAATCGATACAGACCCTGCCTTAGTGACTGTCAACTTGATACAACCAAAGTCAGCTGAGAAGACAGATGCTCAGGAAGAATTGCCTCTGCCAGATTGACCTGTGACAGCATCTGTGATAGATTGTTTGGATTGATGATTGAGGGCCAGTCCACTGTGGGTGGCCCTATGCCTAGGCAAGTAGGCCAGTAAGAATTAACCAGGAGACAAAGTGATAAAAAATTTGAGTTGCTCACCACACATGGTCCAAGCTAGGGTCAAACAGACAGAACCCAGGCCTCTTTTTTTTCCGGCTCTTATATAGTGACTAATTGCCTACTTTTGTGGTATTGTTAGAACTGTTTTCCTTACATCTATAGCTTTGGAGGGGGACAGTTCCATAGTCCCAAGTGGTCCAGAATCATCTTGCTAAAGCTCTCTAGAATGCCCCAGAGTGCAAGAATGCTTTGATGTCCTTAGGGGAAAGACACGGGTAAACTTTGCTCAAGCATGTGTCATAGCACTGTTTGGCGGTGAGTTCAAAGGTACTAAATCAAATATGCAAGTAAAGTGTATTTAAACAGAAACACACATAAAACAGACATGGATCGATTAGTTCATTCAAATGTGTTGCCCCAAAGCCCATGGGAACCTAATCACATATGTCCTCAGAATAATGCTTCAGAATCACTAAGTCAGTGTATGCTGTGTCTTAACAGACCCTTTAATTTCCGTGAGTAACAAAAACCAACTATCTACAGAGTCAAGCATGTACCACTGAGTTTCCTCCGTTCTCTGAAAATACCAGGACCTGGAGGGCTATAGGTCAACCTTTCCCAATCCTTTATTCTTAAAGCCTTGCAGGAAGACCTAGCAGACTCAGTATCTGGTGGTAGATTATCAAAATAGCTGATGATAGTATGTAATTTTGAGTTTTCATACGTCTGAGGGCTCAAAGAATCAGTACAACAAACCTTTCTCTTTTTATGTGTTGTATTTATGTGGACCTAGTTTTTACCTCTTTTATGTATAAAATGAAAAATACAATTGCTGATGAACCCTTCTTCAGTCTGTAAGTAATCCAGAAAACTCACATTCACCCAGAGAGACAGGAACACTTGGCAAAGCACACCATTTACATAGCAAAATTGACCTCTAAATCAATATTGCTTTATTTAATAATACTTATAAAAGCAGTATTAGATTTGTGTCATTTTGGCCCACTTTATACTAATAATAAGCGTGATGGCAACTCAATGTAATGTATACATGCTTTTGTTGCAACCAATAAAAGCATGAAAATACAACAAATTAAGATGAAACTCTCAGGGACTGTGGTGTGGAATTGAAAGAGAAAGAAATGGTATAAACTCCCCACTCTTGAAGAAGGGCTTGTTTCCAAAATTTTAAAGTTAATAGTACAGTGGCAGCATCACATCATGTGGTGTTCAGATTCCTACTAAACTCATCCAAACACCGAAGTCCAGCACAGCGTTTGGACTAACTTTAGGATGCAAAAGCGGTAAAGCATTAACTAAAAACTGCACTCCAGGGGTAGAAACGGTGGCTCGGTGGTTAAGAGCACCGGCTGCTCTTGCATAGGACCTTGGCTCAGTTTCCAGCACCCACGTGGCAACTCACAACCATCTGTAACTCCAGTTCTAGGGGATCAGGTGCCCTCTTCCGGCTTCTGCAGGCATTGTGCGTACACAAAGCACATACACACAGGCAAAACATACATGTAGAGAAACATTCAAAATAATAATAAATAATGCTTAAGAGATATAGTAAAGGATAAATCAGTCTTCCGGTCATGTGTAAATACTTGAGAAGGTTGGGAAAGCATCGGTTCCTTTATTTCTCAGGCTCTGGCAATGTCCTCACGTCACTTGCTCCTCTGCATCCACGTGGGCCTCCCTTCTGCTTGCTCCACCCATGACCCTGGGCTGTTACTTTACATGAAATGTTAACAGCATCACATGCCTGCATTTTATGGAAGTATCGTAGCTGAGACCCATGGTCTTTAGAGATGGCTTACGCCCATTGTGGCCTCTTCAGTCATCTCATGCCAACCCCATCCCCCAACACATGCGCGCGTGTACACACACACGCGCACACGCATGCACACGCACACGCACGCAAGCACACACATGTGCGTGCCTTTATAGACTTATCACATAGTGTGTCCATCTGCTTAGGCTACTGTAACAGAATGTGACATAATAGGTGGATTAAGCCACAGGCATTTATTTCTCACGGCTCTGGAAGCTTGGGAGCTCTAGAGCAAGGCAAACTTTGTCTGGCAAGGGGCACCTCCCTGTGTATGGATGGTCACCTTTGTCACTGGATTTAGATAAACTTTCTTCCTTGAACATAAAAAAGAAAGCTCTGGTCTCTCCTCTCTGTTCTGTCTGTTGCTGCAGTTTTGATATGAAAAGCTGGCCTTGAAGTCATTATCTAGCCAAAGATGACCTTGAACCACAGACCCTCCTGCCCCCACCTCTCCCTCAGCAGGGTGCTGGGTGGTTGCTATTTAGTGCAGTACTTGGGATTCAACACAAGGCTTCGCACAGACTAGGCAAGCCCTCGCCAAGCTAGACATACCCACAACCTTCTCCCCTTCTTCCAAGGCTACTGACCCCATCGTGGGATCTCAGTCACTCCCCAAGGTCCTCACTTCCTAATACCATGGCGCTGGGGGTGGGGGCAGAGTTTCAGCATGTGACTCTTAAAAAAGGATGGCGGGGACCCCTGTGCTATCCAGGCTGGCCTCAAACCCCTGGTGTTCAACAATCTCATCCCGTTAGCCTTTCCTGCCCACACTGATCTAGTCTATCAAAGTTAACTCTTTGCAGGTTTCTGTGGTGAATCTTTTTTTTTTTTTTTACCAAGTTTGAAACAGAAACAATAACCTTTTTTATTATTCTTATCACTAGTACATACTAACTGAGCAAAATGTTTTGTATGACGTTTTCATATAAGCATGCCATGGTCCGAAAGCCAAGGAGGCACGTGATGCTACTGGCATTTCATATAAAGCAGGTGTCCTAGGGTACGATGGAACAGACGGAAGGGCCAGGTGTATGCAGAGGGCAAGCCATCAGCAAACTTTCCATTACTCTTTTGTTCCCTACCACATTCCTTTCCTCCAATAGTTACACTTTCAGCTCATTTTTTTACTCCTCATAAGAGAAAGATGCATAACAATTGTCTTTCTGAGCCCGGTTTATTCTGCGTGGCACGGCATCTTCCTTTCAGCCACTTCCCTGCAAGTGTTTTCTTTAGTTTGTCTGCTTGTGTTTAGGTGAGTTGTTCGTTTGCTTGCCCTTAAAGGCAGAGAGAGTTTCAGTCTGCAGTCTGCCAGGAATATCATAAGCATGGAAGCATATGTGTGTGTGTGTGTGTGTGTGTGTGTGTGTGTGTGTGCGTGTATGCGCACGCAAGCATGACCATACAGGTGCCCATAGGGACCAGGAGAGGGAGCCATACTCCCTGGAGATAGAGTTATGCCTGGTTGTGAACACCCATTGTGGTGCTGGGAACTAAATGTGTACGTGTCTGTGTATCGGTGTGCGTCTGTGTGTACCTGTGTATGTCTGTGTCTGTATCTGTGTCTACATATGTGTGTGTCCCTGTTTGTATGTGCCTGTGTCTGTGCGTGTGTGTGTGTCTGTCTGTCTGTCCCTGTGTCCCTGTGTATGTTATCCTTTAAGATGATATCTCTCTTCCAGTCAGCACTTTAATTATCCCACAAAATAGAAGTACTCCCAAATGCATAAGTAGAAAAGGCCTCATATTACACTCTTTGCAGTTTTAACCATATGTTCCAATACTTTCACTGTGCTTTTATAGCTGAACAAAATATGCAAAATCAAGTGGTTTCTCCTTGCGTTCTTAGCCTGGTAGAGTGTTTACATTGTTACAGGCATAATTCCTACTCCCCGCCACAATCATTATATTGTCCCAAGGCAAAATTAATCAGCATTAAAAATCATTTCTCCAGGGCTGGGAGCATAGAGCTCAATGGAGTGGGACTCACCTAGCATGTGACCAGTGTAAGCACCGCAAGGGAAAAACAAAGAATGAAAGAAGAAAAGAGAAAGATGGATAGATGCATAACTATAGAAGGAAATTATTTCTCCAGCGGGAATAATCTTCAAAACATGAGCTTAAAAGTCAAAAGCATTGCTCTGCTCCTTTGCATATTTGCTGCTGGCTCCTTGCCACTTTAAAAACGTATTATGAACTAAAATTTAGGTATTTCAGGTTATCGCAATGCACACATGGCCAAAACCCTGACAAGTCCCCACAAATCTACTTCTGATTGACTAATCCATTCCTGGTTAATTCTAATTTGAATATCAAAAATGTGAGCCATGGCTGAGCTTGGAATATGTTTTTAAATCTTAATTGCTCTCGTGCACAATTGGAGTGAGTTCACTGACAGCACTCATGAGCAATGGGTCTGAGCGGGCAGGAGTGCTCGGTCCTGAAGCCTGCCAGCTCCAGTTAACACCATGCTGTGCTCAGGGAGTCTGTTTCCTTTCCGTTCCTCCAGGCTCACGGGGATGGACTTCGACCACTTTCCGCACAGCCCCTCAGAGTCCTCAATATCGCTCAACTGAAAAGTATTTACCCAAAGAGAAACTTCAACAACTTACAGAAAACTATGGGATGTTTTAATTCTGTGACTAGAAGCGAGCACCCTAGCTTTTGTTTTTTGGGGTTTTTTTTCCCTTTGTTTGTTTCCTTTCTTCCATCTTTTCTTTTGATAGGCTCACTGGTCTACGGTATACCTTGCGTAAGTTGTTTTAGAAACCCAAAGTTTAAAGGCAGTTTGATGTGTAGGAAATCTGATAGCACTTTTGAGTGCAACTGTGTAAATAGAGTGTCGTCAAGATAGCGTTGCTTGAGTTTTGAAGGAGACGGTGTGGTGCGTAAAGGTTCTCCTTGTAGTCAGTGAGGTAATGGTGAGTGCCAGGGTTAGGAAGCTGAGTTTTCTGAGCTGAAGGGGTGGGGCCCTCCTTGGTCTCTCCCAGCTTCTGGTGTCTGCTGAATTCCCTTGGCTTGTGGCTACATTACTCTGCTCTGTGGTCGCGTGGCATCCTGCCCTTGTGTGTGTTAAGTTTCTCTGCCTCTGTCTCACGAGAACGTGAATACATTTAGGGCTCTCTAAGTGTTAGGGCATGAGTGTGCTGTGTAAATTCAGCTTTATCTGTTGTGGCCATCTTGAGCCATGATTGTCCCTGAGGGACCCTGGTCACTTTCCTTCACACAGCTTTCCAGCATGCTACAGACAAACAAAACCACATAGACAATATGCCAGAAGCCTCGAACACAACCCTAACATAAGCCAGGCATACTCTGGCTTAGAAGAAATCACTCCTCTCTGCCCCCCACAACCGCTTTATAGGCAAGGTACTTGTAACTCAAATTGTGGATCCTCTTAGTGCTTTGTCAGGAGATCCTCCACAAGGGCCAGAACTTTGTAAATTTTTTTCTAAGTACATTTAAAAGGATCTATCTTCTATCTATCTATCTATCTATCTATCTATCTATCTATCTATCATCTATCTACCTACCTACCTATTTATTTATATAATCTATATTTATTTTTGTCTATCTCTCTATATATACGGCAAATGTGGAAACCATAATCTACTGCCCTATTCTACAGACAGTGGAATGTGAACTGGGGGCTGAAGTACTCGCCCCCCCTGCCCCTGCCCCCCCCTGCCCCCGCCCCCCCCCACCACCACCCGAGCACCACAGCTCCCCACCCTACCAAAACCAAAGTGGAAACACTTTGCCTCAAAGTCAGGAAGAGGCTTGCTCCATGGTGCAGCACAGCTAGAAAGTCATGCAATTATTCACATCCTGGCCCAGAATCATTTTCTGTTTTAGGCAAATTGATGGCTGCTTTCCCCGTCCCCACTAGGAGCTGGCCCCTGCTGTGACGTCATGGAGCAGCCGCAGCTGGGATAGATTACGTCTAAGAAGTGCCATGGGCAGGGTCACAAAGGAATGGGCCCTAGAATCTGGATGTACTGAGAAGTGGTAGCTATACTGTACAACCGAACATTTGCAGAGAAGAGCTATACAATGAAATTTCATTCGGCTGTAAAGAAAAAATGAAACCTGCAGGTGAATGGATGGAGCGGGAAGGTATTACTATACTGAGTGAGTTAGCCCTGAAGCCAAATGCCACCTGCTCTCTCTTATTTGTGGATCCTAGTTCTCAATCTTTTGATGTATGTAACCTGAATTAACTGTAAAAGCCAAGAATGCAGAAAGGGATCATGGGAGGAAAGAAAGAGGAGAAACTGTATTGAGGGGGACACTTGGTCACAGGTCTTTGAAGGGGGAAGTGAGAAAATGCAGGGGGTGGGGGTGGGATGGGGGGCTTTAACTGAGGAGAGAAGCAGAAAAAGTATGCTGCAGTAGGTAACGATGTCCCTGACAAGAGCCATAGTTGCAGACACAGGAAATCTTCATGTGGCTTGGTGGCCAGGGGTGCCTAAGAGACTCCTCAGAGAAGGCAGGCTACCGCCTTTGCCCTTGGTTGCCTCCCAGAACTTGAAGGTAAAACCCTACTGCTGGAGACACCACATACTTCAGGCACAGGATTTGGGGGTGATTGAACGGGAGCCCACACGCAGGCCTTCTACCTGAGGACTAGCTCTCCTAATAGCTGCAGGTGCTGTGTGCGAGCTGCCAAGCAAGAGAAGCAGCCAGTAGTTCCACCCAGCTATAAAGCCCGTGACTCATGACGATGACCACCCAAGGTATCCATCCCCAGGGTCTAGAAGTGACACTTGTATTTGGCAGTGACCAAAAGTTGTCTAATGGTGCCTAAGACCTACTCAACAGAAAGGAACTCAGGCCCAGTACTGGATACCTAGCCACCCACCGATGGTTGGAGAGGTCATCGACCCTAGAGGAGGAACTTACTTCGATCGTTTTCTTAAACTGTACTCTAAATATCTACCTTTACACACACAGGTAAATGTAGCTTTCACCCACATCAAAGAATCTCCTTCTTCTCCTCCTCCTCCTTTTTCAAATACGCTTATATCTACAACTGGTCAAAATACAGAGAATAAGTGACAGTGAGAATAAGTGACAGTCTGACCCCAACTGATAACCTCTATATAACTCCTATACCTAAGGCTCAGGGGACGTCACAGACAAGAGTGCAGAAAGATGATAAGGGCCAGAGGACCACCAGATGCTGGCTTCAAGACAGTGCCCTCTAGACATGGCACGACAGCTGCTCCTATGAAATCCCAACAATATGGTCACCTAAGCAAGACCTGCGCAGTGGCAACATCAGCTGGCATGCCAATGGAGATAAGGGAAACTTTAAAAAAGAAAGGAAAAAAAGTCGCTTTGTTTTCCTGCAGCCAGCTTAGTTTTGAGATATTAAAAACCAGCTGAATAGATGTTGACTGTTAATCTCTCTATTTTTAATTAATTAATTATTTTGAGAGAAGATCTTATTATGTAGCCCTGGTTGTTCTAAAAGTCACTATGTAGACCAGTGTACTCAGAAATCTCCCTGCCTCTGCCTTCCAAATGCTAGTATTAAAGGCCCCAAATCACTTCATCAAAAAAAAAAAAAAATTATTTATCTGTATGTTTGAGTATGTGCCTGCATGAATTTATGTGCATCACATTTATGCAGGTGCCTGGGGAGGGCAGAGGGTGGTGGATCCCTGGGACTGGGGCTACAGGTGTTTTTGAACTGCCTGACATGCTGGGCACTGAACTAGGGTCCTCTACAAGAGCAGGAAGTGTCCTCAACACCTGAGTCGTGTCTCCAGTCCCCATCTCCCCATTGTTTTCTTTTCTTTTTTAGAGACAGGGTTTCTCTGTGTAACCTTGGCTTTCCTGGAACTGATTTTGTAGACCAGGCTGGCCTTGAACTCAGAGATCAGCCTGCCTCTGCTTCCCGAGTGCTGGGATTAAAGGCGTGCGCCACCACGCCCATCGTAATTTCCCCATTCTTCACAGGGATTTGTTGTTGTTCTCCTTTCCCATATGGTGGTCCAATTACACATGTAATGCAACGATAAGATTGACGTAACACATTCAAATGCCAACTACAAAGCCATTTAAATCCTGATGATCTTAATTAATATTAAAAAAGCTTGTATTTAATTTTTCAAGAATGTTTTGCATATCAGTGAATTAGTTCAGAAAATAATTAACTTTTTAAAAAGAAGCACTGTCCTCTCCCCCATCCTAAATTAGTAGAAAATTAAAGAAGCAGGGTTAGGTCCCAGAGAGATGGCTCAGTGGTTAAGAGCACTGGCTGCTCTTCCAGAGGTCCTCAGTTCAATTCCCAGCAACCACATGGTGGCTCACAACCATCTATAATGAGATCTGATGCCTTTTTCTGGAATATCAGTGTATATGCAAAAAGAGCACTCTTATACACAAAATAAATAACTAAATCTTAGGGAGAAAAAAAGAAACAGGGCTAACTTAAAGATTATAAATTATCTGATTTTCTGGCCCACCAAAATAGAGTCAGTCATTATTGTATCACTAAGCATTCACCAGTAAAGATTATGATAGCATCATTTCTATCTGGAATCCAATTTTCCTTTAGTTTCTTCAAATTTTTAGCTGCTTAAAAAATTAAATAAACTTAAAAAAATAATAAACAAGCAAAAACTCTTTTTCCCCCAAAACAGGGTTTCTCTGTGTAGCCTTGGCTGTCCTGGACTCCCTTTGTAGACCAGGATGGCCTTGAACTCACAGAGATCTGCCTGCCTCTGCCTCCCAAGTGCTGGGATTTAAGGTGTGCGCCACCACGCCCAGCTTAGCAAAAACTCTTATACTGTCATGAATTCAGGGTGGTGGCTTATGCCTGTACTATTAGCACTTGGAAGGTAGAAGCAAAAGGATCAGGAGTTCAAGGCCAGGCTCCTCAATATAGTGAGTTTTTAGGACCAGACTGGACTACCTGAGACCATGTGCCATGCACACACCCGCCCACTCCTCCCTCCTCCTCCATGCCCACAAAGGTACCTATATTCCTATTTTACACACACACACACACACACACACACACACACACACACACACACACACTGCCTCCAGTAGAGAACACAGAAAAAAACATTGTGGAAAAGAGGACATCCTTTCCCACCGTGGAGAGGTATGAGGGTGTTTGGCAGAAATTTCTCAAGCAGACCCCACTTTAACCTTGAAACAACGCAGCCTAACAATAGTGCCTGAAACCAAACTTGTACAGCCCACATGTTCTGAGGGGCTCCTACTGGGGGCTGGGAGCTGGGGCTGAAGAGATAGGGGAGGGTGCGTGAGGGAGGGAGGGGGAGAGAGAGAAAGAACAGACTAAGATGTAAGCAGAACTTTAAGAAGATAAGAAATTAAAAGAAATCAAGAGTAGACTAATATTGTAGAATTTTAACCTGCTCAAGAGGCACTAAAGATCACGGTTATTACTACAGAGCAAAATGGTGCGGCAGCCCCGAAGCAAACTCAGAGGAGGGAAGGGCAAAATGAGAGGGAAGGCGATAGAGAGGCAGGTCAAAGAAGTGAAAGCAAGCCTATTTCTGCTCCCGGAGAGTAATGCCTGGCAGGGTAAAGTGCTCTGCAGAGTCTACTTCAGGGAAATGAGACTCATAAATCACTTATGGGCAAGGGCTAGACCCGATCACATGATTTCCTTCAAATCCCATTGCACTCTCTTTGCACTGTGGCAACTGTCCTGCTTTGTCTGCAGTCTTGCTAAAAGTGCCAGGCTTGTAGTGACAAGGTCCTGTTTCAGCTGCACCGACCCCTTTAGTTCACTGTGTGACTTCAGAAAGTTAACCTGTGGACCTCAGCTTTTATATCTGCCTAAAGTAGTTTCTCATCTTAACCGGTGACCAAAATTGAAACACATGTGGAAATCTCTAGAAAATGACTCTTGACTTCGGTCTTTACATCTCTGTATGCGTTTTAGGGTTTTATTGCTGTGAAGATACACTATGAGCAAGGCAACCCAACAGTGTTTGAAAATCCAAAGTTCAAAGTCTCTTCTGAGATTCGTGCAATCTCTTAACTGTCATCCTCTATAAAATCAGAGTCAAAAGCAGATCACATACTTCCAACATACAATGGCACAGGATGTACATTACCATTCTAAAATGTGGGGAAGGGGCCGTTGTGAGGAAATACTGGACCAAACACCAGCTGGGGAAACTCCAAACCCTGCATCTTCATATGTCTGATGCCAAAATACTCCTCAGCTCTTCAAGTCAATCAAGTTATAAAAGTTGATGTCTATCTACCAGAAAACCAAATCACTTCTCTTAGCTAGCTATGAAATATCAGGTTTAAGCCAAAACAAAACAACAGCCCTGGAGACTGGGGAGATGGTTCAGTCAGGAAAGCACCACAGCAGCATGGCCTGAGTTTGATCCCACAAAGGCAGGCATGGTGTTGGTGTGCATGCTCTAGGGAGGAAAAACAAGAGGAAGCACAGTGCTTTTATCCAGCCAGTCTAGCCTGCTGTGAGCCCTGGGTCAGAGAGAGAGAGAGAGAGAGAGAGAGAGAGAGAGAGAGAGAGAGAGACAGAGACAGAGAGAGAGACAGAGACAGAGACAGAGACACTATGTAAAAACCAAAGTACTTCCTGAGAAGTAATACTGACATTGGCCTATGTACATGCACGCACACACACATACACATAGATGTGTACTTTCACACATGTACATACAGAACAGCATGAAACAAATAAAGTGTTTCCTTGGATTTATCTAGTAACATACGGCGGCATTCCGTAACCAAAGCTACCCAGGGTATTAGCCCAAGTCTAAAATGTTCCTTGCAGCTTGAATCAGTCCCCATAGCCTTTCTCGCAACTCACGGGGAAACTGATGTTAGTGCCATAGACGTGACATTCCTTCAAGGACCCTATTTTCTGTTGGATTCATGGCAGTCACCATGCTGACCTGCTCAATTGAGAATTCCATCAATTTGAGATTACGTTTTTGAGAAAGCCTTTGACAAAAAAGATCCTTGGGGCTACCCTTAGGCTCTAGCTCTCTTACTGCTTTTCCTAAATTTATGTACTTTTTCCTGCAGCACTAGAGCTGCCATCACAAAGAGTCTAAGTTGTGTCGAGGAATTCTTTGGAAGCAGACAAGTAACCACTGATCTAGATAAAGTTAGCAATTTGAGAGCTTTGGCGAAAACTGTAGAGAAACTCATTTTCCCATGTCTCTAGCTAGTCCGTCATTTTCCCTTGGTGGAAGCTGTCCCTGAGAAGCTAGGCCTTGCCACTGGAGGCTGGCTGGACGGTGGAAGCGATAATAACAGATGTGGGGCCCTGGGCTGCACTTCAGCTGGAATTGGCAAGGAATAAAGCCATCAGATGAGGCAGAGCTGAGAAACAGAGTAGCCACTGCAGCGCCCACTTCCCAGCTCCGTCCCTGACGACTTGAATTGGCCTCTGTCACTTGCAAGCCTAATTCAGTCTAGCCAAATCCCAGGGGACCTGTGAGCCACAGGCTGAGGACTCCCCAGAGACATCTGGAAAAAGCAGGAGAAGGGAGTCTGCCCTTGAGCTACCAGAGCAAGCGGCCAGACCTGGCCCTCGGTTTCACCCAGTGAAGGTCACGCTGGAGCCCTGTTCTTAGACCAAGGATTCCAGAGCTGGAGAGTCTTCCCCACAGGAGCCGGGGCCGGGACCAGGGCTGGTGGTTTGGCAGAGGGGCTGTCCACGCACACAAGGAGACTCAAGATACTGTCCCCACACACAGGGAAAGACGGAAATGCTTGTTCTTCTTTCCATCTTGGACAGTGATAACTCTGCCTCAAAAGAAGGTTGGAGACAGAGCTGGAGGGAGTACTCCTCGCAGAATAGGAGAGGAAAGGTTGGACCTTAGAACACAGTCCAATGACTGAATACCTTTCAATGTCCCCTGCTTGGACACTTTCCGTGACTGTGACAACAGGACATATCCCCTATCTCAGCCTCTTCTGTTCTTTCTTGGTGGCTATATCTTAAGTCAGCCAGCCTTGGCTGGGTCAAATAACATCAGGGCCTTCTACAGAAACACAGATAACACCCAGATGCCAATGGCTCCCAGTGCAGGCTTAAGCACTGTCGCAGATGTTGACTGTCCTGAGGTCACCTGCAGCGGCCATGGGCAGCCTTTGTGTACCCAGCAGCCTCTAGGCTCAGAGACTTGCCTCTACTTCTATTGCCAAGGCTTCCTCAGGGACATCAGGCGCTTGCCTGGGCAGCGGCTCGGCAGTCTCTAAACACTGATATTTCACATGTTCCTTGGGGTGCCCTTCGCCAGCATTCCATTGCTGCATATAAGTCAACACACTTACCTCCTCCTGGTCCTGTGATAGGAACTTGTGCATATACATTATTCCTTAAAGGCTTGGGATGACTGGGCCCAGCCACCCACATAGAGGACCTACTCAGTGGCACATCCCACCCTGTCTTTTGCCACTCCCCTCTTCTCTCCCCACTGACCTAACCCAGCCTTCCTTCTGCATGTGAACTGCCACCTCTGTTTTTCCCTACCCATAAGGCAAGGGTATAGAGTTGAGTTACACCTCAAGTGGCCTAGAGAAGGAAGAAGCAGCTTTCTTGTAGCATGAATCCAATGGGGGAGGGACTTAAAAACAGGAAGGGGAGGCAGAGATAAAGAGGAGAGGAGAAAAATGGGGAGAAAGAGGAGGAGGTAAGAATGGGAGATGAGGGGGGGGGTTGAAGAGGAAGGGAAGGGGAGGGGGAGGGGGGAGGGGAGGAGGGGGAGGGGCATCTTCTGTTTGTAAGTCTTTGGGCTCTGGAACCTTGTATGTGACCACATCATCATGAACCCCTTCTGGGGGTGACGATCTGGCATAGTTTGCACACCACTGTTGAGTAGGCACGCTGGTTTAAAACCCTGACTCCTGTAAAAAGTGCCTGGGGAAGCTAAGTATGGCAGCACGTGCCTGTGATCCTGGCACTCAAGGCTAAGATGGAGGGACAGACGGGATCCCAGACCAACCTGAACTTCATCGTGATTTGGGATCAGCTTGAATTATATAACAAAGAAAGGAGAAATGAAGGAAGAAGGAAGGAAGAGTGGGAGGGAGGGAAGGAGGGAAGGGGAGAAAGCAAAAGAAGGAAAAGGAAAACTTTGAACACTTTCTAAACTGCAAACCTTGCCTCTGCAGTAGAGCGCCAGCCTAGAATGTGGAAAAATACGGAAAGCCCCAGGCTTAAGTCCTTGGATCACCAAACAAAACAAATTCTTAGGATCAAAGTAAGGTTTGCAGTAATTTTTGCTGGAAGGAAGGAAGGAGGAGGGAGACAGACAGAGGGGAGGTGTGGAAAAGGAGAGGGAGGAAGAGAGGGAGAGAGGGAAGGAAGGGGGACCGGAAGAGAAAACTCTTCAGGTGATTCTGATCACAGTTCAGTTTGGTAATGACACAAAAGTTTGTGTCAACAGGAAGTCTGGAGGCTGGCGATTGCATGGAGACTGTGAAATTGGGATCTTGGTGTGTTTGTGTGAATGCAGACATGGAGGCAGGGGCATAACCTTGAGTATCTTAAGCACTGACAGCTTTGTTTTTTGAGAAATGGTCTCTCATTGGGGCCTGAGGCTCATCAAGGGGGCTATTTTGGCTCAGCAAACCCCAGGGAGCCATCTGTCTCCTCCCTGCTTTGGGGTCACAAGTGTGTGCCATGGTGCCCAATTTCTATCAGGTGGGTTCTGGGGACTCTACTCAGGCACTAATGCTTGCACAGCAGGATCTTACAGAATCCTGTACTGAGGGCCATGGAGAGCCTCCCTCAGATTCATCCCTTTCCTCTACAGTTTGTGGTTTTAACAGGAAGGGTGGAAGCCGGCCTGAGAGTAAAGTGCAGCCCTGCACTTGGAGATCTTTTATGTAAATGTAACCTTGAGGTGAGAGAAGAGGAGAGACAGGGTGATTAATGGGCCTAAAGCAAATGTGGCCCTGGAGCTAGGCTGCACATAATTACAAGGCTGAGGTCGTCCTAACTTCATAGCAGGGCCAAGAAATAGAGAGGCCTCCGCAGCTCCTCTTCAAAGTTAAGGGGGCTCTCCTGAGGTGCTTTTTACACATCAAACAGCAGACACTAAACCAGCCAGATACATTCTCTGAAGCTATGTCCAGAACACAGGGAAAGGAGATGTCTTTTCTTGATGGTCACAATGACATACACCTGCAATCCAGGCACCTGGGAGGTGGAAGCAGGAGATCAGGAGTTTCAAGACTAGCCTTGACTACATAGCAAATTTGAGGTAGCCTTCACTACAGGAAACGCTAGCCCAACAAAACAAGAACAACACTTTTCACCATCTCACAAAGTTGCATCAGACTTTGAGGAACCCCCCTCCCAAGAGTTCACTATCTTTTTTTCTTTAGAAAATAATTAGGCTAAAGAGAGGGGTCAGTGATGAAGAGCACCGGGTTCTCTTCCAGAGGACCCAGGTTCAATTCCCAATACCCACTTTCAGCTCACAACCACTTGAACCTCCAGTTCTAGGGAATCCAATGGCCTCTTTTGGCCTCCATGGGTACCAGTCACACACAAGGCACACAGTCATGCAGACAAAACACCCATATACATAAAATAATTATGTTAAAAAATTTAAATCATGGTCTTAGATGTCCAGGAGCTGACATATACTTGGACTCTGGCATATGCTTGGTAAGGGCCTTCTTGTTGGATCACATGTGACAGAGAAGGGGGAGAGAGGGAGAAGGAGAAGGGAAAAGAGAGAGAATTTATCATGCTAGACACTGGGTATAGTACTAGCTTGGATGAAAATATTGAATATTGAGATTGGGGCAGAACAGAAAGAAAAGCCCACAGCAGGCCCTCATGAAGCACCACTAAGAATGCCTCAGCTTGTCCGGCAACCCTTCGCTAAGACGCTACAGAAGCAGGCAAGGAGGGGCTGCAGTGCTGTGCCACTGATAAAGGACATTCAATCAAAGAGAACGAAACTGCGTCATGTTTAGGAAAATGGATGGACCAGGAGATCATCATGTTAAGTGAAAAAGCCAAACTCAGAAACATAAAGATAACATAAATCCCCTCATCTGTGGAGACAAGATTTAAATCTAGACATGATATAAAAGTAGCGAAGATGCTGGGCTGCGGGGACGATGACGACAAAGTGTCTAAAGGAAGAGTGAGGCAGGAGAAGAGGAACAAGGGAAGGAAAGGGAGCCAAACTCTTGCCGGTTTTCTCTCAGGGTTTAGATTTAGCATTTCTCTCTCTTTCTCTCTCTCTCTCTCTCTCTCTCTCTCTCTCTCTCTCTCGTGTGTGTGTGTGTGTGTGTGTGTGTGTGCGCGCGCGTGTCTGTATATGAAAATGTCAAGTTGAAACTCACTACTTTGTACTACTAAAAATAATTAACAATAACAAAACCAAGATTGCTTTGAGAACAGAGTGCACGGGCAAGGTGTGGTCCCATCCACCATGTCTCACTCCAGTCTCCCCTACGAGGCTGCCCGGCATGTTGTAGTCTCCTAGAGATGCTCTCCTCTGGATGGTAGTAGGCTTTAGTCTGTCTCTCCTCCTAGCATGAGATTCCTGGGAAAATTCCAATTTCTTAGGGACCATTGGTCTGAGAGCCAAAGAGAGAAGACACAGTGCCTCTTAGAACATTGTCACTCCTGGCTATCCAGTCACAACCAGGATGCTGCAGGAGCACATGCTTTTTTTTTATTCCTCTGGTCAAACTGAGCAGAGTCCCTGCTGCCATCTCTGTAACTACCTCACGGACCTGTGATGCACACTGGTTGGCAGAGTGTAATTTGTTCAGTGGTCTGCCAGGTGTCCACTAGCCCCAAGAAGTCTGAAAACTATGCCAGTTTCACTCAGATCCCTTTGCATCCTTTTTTTTTTCTTTTTTCTTTCTTTCTTTTTTTTTTTTTTTTACAAAACTCACAACCACACTTGTGGAGTGACCTCTGGGTTGGAACCTTCTTGATTTAACTTTGGCAACTCAGAGCACTGGTACCCAGGGACTGATGGATGTCACAAATAGGCCTCACAAATCCAATTTGAGGGTTCAGTTACAAGCCCCGCCCCGCTCTTTGGAGACACATTTCCCACCAGCCCTCCTGTTAGGGTAGCAATAAAGGCCCATTAAGAAAAATCTCCTTAGGTGTTACATGCAGGCAGAACACTGTATACATAATAAATAAGTAAATCTTTAATAATAATAATAATAATAATAATAATAATAATAATAATAATAATAATAAGAAGAAGAAGAAGAAGAAGAAGAAGAAGAAGAAGAAAAGAAAAACCTCCTTGTGGTCAAGAGAACAGAATCTGTGGTGTAGGCGGAGACCTAATGTTACAGCTGGACCCGTCAATCACCTGGCCAAGAGACCACCCCTAGGAAGGCAGGCTCACCTTAAGCCACAATAAAGGATAGGCAGAATAACTGTGCCTTTAATGAAATTCTGTACTTCTCCCAGAATTCCTGTTGTCCAGAACAATCCCCGCGCCCCACGCTGAGGTTCTGCCGCTACTGCGCCCCTTTCTGAGATCAGAGTTAGAAAGGGAGGACTTTCCCTTTTTCGTTGTTTTCTTTTTTCTGTCTCTTTTTTTAGATGCTAGCCCAAGTCCAAGTATGTTTTTTCTGCTACTCTTTCTTTTCTCTTTCAAGTCCCACATCCCGCCACGAAGATGCTTGCCCACTGTGTCTGCTGCCCACCACGCTGGCTTATAAGGCATGGCTTTTCCCCTTCCTCCTCCCTTCTCTTTCTCTGGGGAGCCGCTAAGATTTACAGCTTGCCCTCCCTGTAGCTTTTTTAAAGACTCCATTTGAGTCCTTTCTTAATTCGTTTTATTAATGAAGCTGAGAACCCTAAGAGAGGACCCTGATTCCCCGGTATCACTGTTCTGATCAGAGTTGAACTCAGTTCCCTGAGCCCCGCCCCGCCCCACCCTCCCACCCCCGCCTTTTACTGCAAAACCCCGTGGCCATGCACCCTATAGCATCCTGGTGATCCGACACGCAGCTTTCAGTTTCCAGGATCACTACATAGCTCTTACATCTGCTCAGAAAAGCACTCCCAGAACTTGTCTCCCAGGTACAGCTTTAGGCAACAGACTTTTAGGGCCTCTCATACAGCAGGGGTCAAACAAAGCTATACCCGTTGGGAACCTCCCCGTGAAAAGCGGAGAAAATGACCTTGTATGGGTCGCTAGTGGGAGATTCGCTGTCAGGTGAAGCTCAGCCTAGGTGAGGCAGCTGGAGCCCTGGGTCCAGCTCCGTGCCCAGCATCCATGCCCACGGGCCGATCCACCGTGCCTAAGAAGTCACAGTAGTAATGGTTATAATCATTTTTGTTTTTAGAAGATAAAATGGTGTTCTCTGGAGAGTGTGCCAGCTCAGTAAAAATGCCAGCAGCAGAGCTCTAAACCGTGAAGACTATAAATCTAGAGACAGCTGGAAATTTTATCTCCGTGGTTTTTGAAAACTGCATAGCACTTGCGATATCTGAAATGATTCCTAAGATGCGCATACATTTAATTACTTGGTTTAAACCTAGCTGCTTTTAAAGCAGGAAAGCAAAAACAGAAAACATGTATTGTCACTAAACCCCAGGTCATAAAGCCCAGCTCTGGATCCAAATGCTTGCCACGTAAGCAAAAGCGACTAACTATATAAACGAAAAGAATTGATCGAAACTAGAGAGAGGGAGATTCTCGGCCTGCCTCAGCTTCCCCTACAGCAGTGTTAACAGCATACAGAAAAGATGACGCAAAGGCAAGAAGCATGCTTATGTGGGGTTAGCTGTGCCCGTTACCCTAACTATTTCTAGTATGGTATTCTGGCAGGGACTCCAGCTCCTAGGACTTCTGTTATGCTAGGAAGAAATGGTGAGCCAGACAGACATAGCAGCACACGCCTTTGATCCCAGCATTTTGAGGAAGAGAAAGATCAAGGGCAGCCAGGGCAAAATGAAACCCTCAAATTTCTCAGGCAGTACTGGTGACACGCTAGGCAAGGCTCCTGTCAGCCTTTAAGAGACTTTCCTAAAGATAGAGAAGGAAGAAAAACAGAACAAGAAAAGGTATTTTGTTTTGAATTTGCGTTTTAGTTGAGATAGTTTCCTGTGGTCGGGCAGTGGTGGCACACGCCTTTAATCCCAGCACTCAGGAGGCAGAGAGGCAGGCGGATCCCTGTGAGTTTGAGGCCAGCCTGGTCTACAAATCGAGTCTAGGACAGCCAAGGCTAACACAGAGAGACCCTGTCTTGGGGGGGGGGGGGAATCAATAATTTCCTGTGCTTTATACTGTCTTTTATAGGCCCTTTGATTACTACAGAAACCTAAGCTGTATTATTAAACTATTTTTATTTTCCCAGTGATGGGGCTTTTCTGCACTTGCCTTGTTTTATGGTGATAAATGGTCCCCCTTATCCATGTGTTTTTACCTTTTTATGCTTTTAAATAAACTTTACCAAATCAGAGCCTGAATTATGTCTCTTCAAACAAACGTTAGGATATTCCAGAAGGTCCCTGAAACATCCAAACAGACCTGCAAGAGAGAGAGATGGAACTCAACAGTCTTAGCACGCTAAGGTCATACATGGAAAGCAGCTGCTGAGATTGACAGAAGGTTTTTATATTATCCCAATATAATAATTTGCATAGAATCAATTAAAAAAAAAACTTCTCTGTAACAGGACCCAGCTAGAAATGCTGGGCATATAATAAGCACAAGGCTTTAATGAAATTTATTTGTTTGTTTGTAGAGACAAGCTCTTGTTACATAGCCTGGGGGTTGGGGGATGGGGCTCACACTTACCAGCTTCCTGACTCTGCCTCCAAAGTCCTGGGTGGGATACTTTAATGGGTAGTTTTAAGGAATGATTGAAACACAAGCTTCCATAGAAAAGCTGGCCTGGCACCTTGCATATATGGCTCCCCTGTAAGCTTCCCAGGCTTGCAGGAGGCTTTTTAAAAAGACAGTTCCTGAGGCCAGGCATAGTGGCACACACCTTTAATCTCAGCACTCAGGAGGCAGAGGCAGGAGATCACTGTGAGTTCGAGGCCAGCCTGGTCTACAAAGCAAGTCGAGGACAGCCAAGGCTACACAGAAAAGCCTTGTCTCAAAAAAAAAAAAAAAAACCCAAAAAAACAAAAAACAAAAAAAACAACTCCCGGCCCCCCCTCCCCAAAAAAGTCAGTTCCTAGAAGGTTCAGAAACTTAAGTTATCTGGTCCTCTATGACACACCTAGAGTTTTGAAGACTTTCCCTTAAAAATGTTCCCATCTGTTTGTTCTTAATGAATCATGATCCATCATTCATCCATAACCCATTACAGCCGCCTTTATGGGGCATAAAATGGATCCCTTGCCAGAGTAATTACCATTTTCATACACTTAGAACAAATGACCACAGCTTGTTCCTTTGTAAATGACCAATGGATGGGTCCCACGGTCTTATTTTATCTGCCCAAATCTATGCTTGCTGGGGACCCTATTGAGGTCTGTTTTTCTAGCCCACGCCAGGAGCCAGACTGACCCAACCCTAGAAAGCTGATGTCGCCCTGTAACAGGGGGTGGAGATCTTAAACAAAACCTGTCTCCACAGTGATTAGGGACCTTCAGATGAACCAGCCTGGACCACAGTCATTGCCTGCCCTCCAAGGCAGCAGGTGGGAGCCATCCATTTATCCGGCTTACTCCCAGTTATTTAATTTCCGCTTTTTCACCCTGGGGAAAGGGGCCATTTGCTACTTGTTCTGAATGAAAAATCACTGCAAAAAGAAAAGTAACTACGAGCTATGATTTGATTCATTACTTATCTTAGCATTAGTAAGCCTATCACTGTATCCGTGCAGAAAGACACAGGTCATTCACCCATCATTTAGATAATTTCCTTTGTTTGCTGTTTTCAGATGAGGGTCTGTCTGGGTTGCTGGCTTTGGACTCTTAGGCTCAAGCCATTCTCCTGCTTGCCTCCCAGGCAGCTGGGACTATAGGTACCTTACCCACTTTGGCTCAACTGTATCATTTTTAATATGAACTAAACAGTGAGGAAGTTGTTCCCAGTTACTCAGTTTGAACTTTTAACTTTTGCTGAATATGTTAAAAAGCCTCATATCCTCCAAATGTGAACCATACATACCATCTCAAAGTGATAGTTTTAATTTACTTGTTGATTTTATACAGCACTAGGGACAGAACCCAAAGCCCACATTTTACCAATATGGAAGTCAGTTGGCAGTTGTCCAAAAAACTAGAAATAAATTTACCTCACGACCCAGCTGTACTCCTTTGCGCATATACCCAGAAGACTATTTCCTTCTAAAGAGGCACCTCCTCAGATGTCCATAGCTGCTCTATTCCCAATAGATAGAACATGAAAACAGCCTAGATGTCCATCAACTGAAAAATGAATAATGAAAATATGATATATTAAGAAATTTAAAACACTCAATCTGAATGGGTTGTCTTTATCAAACCTCTCCCTTCAGGGCTCGGGGAGCTCTGTGGAAGAGGTAGTGAAAGGATTGCAAGAGCCCGTGGGGATGGAAGACACCAGAGCAACAAGGCCTTCCGGACACAACAGGACTGATGTGCGCGTGAACTCACAGAGGCTGTGGTGGTGGCAGCACACACACAGCCCCCATCCCTCACCCAGAAACTATCTCCAAGTGAAACTACTAGAAAGAAAAAAAAATTAGCTTTCTCCAACAGAGTCTCACTGGGTATACAAACCACTTCAAGGGCAGCTCCATGCCCAACAGTAGATGACCAACACAAAATAAAGCCAATGCTAATTTTGAAGATGTGTGTGTGTGTGTGTGTGTGTGTGTGTGTTGGTTTGGTTTGGGTTTGGTTTTTTGAGACAGGGTTTCTCTGTATAGTCTTGGCTGTCCTGGACTCACTTTGTAGACCAGGCTGGCCTTGAACTCACAGTGATCTGCCTGCCTCTGCCTCCCAAGTGCTGGGATTAAAGCCGTGCAACACCACGCCTGGCTGGTTGTTTTGTGTGTGTGTGTGTGTGTGTGTGTGTGTGTGTGTGTGTGTGTGTGTGATTTCTGTGTGAGCTTGGGTGTCTCTGCCTGGCGTCTTGTGCTTTTTCTTTGGCTCTTTATCTTCTGTTTGTTTTGTCCTATTCTGTTTTTTGTTTGTTTGTTTGTTTGCTTGCTTGTTTTTGTTGCAAGATGTTTGGTACCAATGTGATCCCTGAAGATTGCGAACTGTAAAAACCTGTCTTTTTCTTTGCCATGGTTGAGCCCTAACATACACCTTTAATCCAAGAGCTTTCTGTACACAGGATTTAATAAAGTTAAGCCTGGGTCAAGAGGCAGAGCAAGAAACCAGCTGACAGGGATTAAAGAGTAGGAGGGACTTTGAGGTGAGCGGTATTTAAGACAGTGTGTGGAAGTAGGAGGGGTCTTTGGTGCTTTAGTTCTTAGGCTTTACTCTTGGGATTTTAGTCTCTGGAGCTCTTTAGTTCCTGAGCTCTTCGGTTCTTTGGCCTTTGGCTTTTGGGGCCTTGAGCTAGCAAGGCTTTGGCCTTGGTTTTTTGGCCTTTTCCTCCTGGGCTAGTAAGCCTTTTGGGCCTTCTCCATTGAGCTGAGTAGGAAGGTCAGCTGGATGCTTTCTCTACCTCCCTGAGCTAGCAGGTTTTCCACCACAACATCTGGCTTCTGAGTCTTTATTGGTAAAATAGAACGATCTGGGATTTTCAATAAAAACTACAGTTTTTAATCTTATTTTATCATTATTGTTTAGATATCTTTTTTGTTTTCTAATGAGAGAGAGACACAGACAGACAAAGAAAGAAAGACTGTAGATTTTTTTGTGGGTGGGGAGGATCTAAAAGGAGTTAGGGGAGGAAAAATCATGATAAAATATATTGTTTGAAAAAAAAATCTATTTTTCAGAAAGAAAGCAAAGAAGAGCCTTGCAAGTCAGTCTTCTGAGGGCTACAACAGCTACACTTAGAGCTTGAAGTGGTTCCTGCATCCTGCTGAACACTCCAACTGCAGCCCAGGTGATGGCTCCCTAGGCTGAGGGAACTAGGGAATGCTGGATATTATAAACTAAGTTTCAGGGCAATTTATTTCACAGAAACTAAATGGTTTTTGTTTTTGTTTTGTTTTTTTCATTCCTTCTGCTGTTTCAGCTCACTCAAATGCCTTCTCTGCTCACTGGGGCTGTGGCAGACCAAGTTTTTTTGTCAGATGAATTTGCATGAACCCAACCCTTTTATTATTGACACTTTCATGTGAGTACCATCCCCACATGAAAACAAAGAGGCTGAAGACAAACCATGTGCTCACATCAGTTCCCGCAGAACTCCAATGGTATCCCCGCCCTGCTGGGCTGATCTCAAAGCAGGCGATCTGCTGAGATGTGGCTCAGTGATAGGGAGCACTTACCTAGCATGTAAGATCCCTGAGGCTATCTTCCCATACAAACTCAAAACCCAAACCAACTAAAGAAAACATGAAGTGGCTGGTGAAATGGCTCAGCACAGTGAGAAGGCCCATCATGGTGGGATGGCTGAGTATGGTGGGATGGCTGAGTATGGTGGGATGGCTGAGCATAGTGGGATAGCTGAGCATGGTGGGATGGCTGAGCATGGTGGGATGGCTGAGCATGGTGAGATGGCTGAGCATGGTGGGATGGCTGAGCATAGTGAGATGGCTGAGCATGGTGGGATGGCTGAGCATGGTGGGATGGCTGAGCATGGTGGGATGGCTCATCATGGTGGGATGGCTGAGCATGATGGGATGGCTGAGCATGATGGGATGGCTGAGCATGGTGGGATGGCTGAGCATGGTGGGATGGCTGAGCATGGTGGGATGGCTGAGCATGGTGGGATGGCTGAGCACGGTGGGATGGCTGAGCATGGTGGGATGGCTGAGCATGATGGGATGGCTCAGCATGGTAAGATGGCTCAGCAGTGGAGCCCCTACCCTTGGCTGGGTGTGCCACTTTCGTAAGTCAAACCACAACCCAGTGGATGGTTCCACACCCAAGAGTATACTGGCAGCAGGAACTGGACTTAATGGATGAGAGAGAGAGAGAGAGAGAGAGAGAGAGAGAGAGAGAGAGAGAGAGAGAGAGATATGAATGAATGAGGAAGAGAGTGATTGGTCACGGCCCTTTTAAGCAGACATTGTGATTGAGGATGCCTGCACTCGGGCCCCTGCATCCATGGATGTTGTTCACCCATATTTTATTTACCCACTTCACTCACTGGACACTTAGATTTTTTTTTCTAGATTTTTCTGCCAACACCATATAGTAATCTATATCCCTGCATGGGTCCCTGGAGATGTTTTCACTCATTACTAGGTGGCAGTCACTGATTCCCTGGTCTCTTGCTGAATGAGTGATGCTGCACATGGCCATGTGACCCTTGGATTGGCCACTGCACTTGAGCAAAAATTCCCACGTGTTTAGGTGTTGGTTCTTCTGTCGAGATGCAATTCAGCCAACATGCAAGTCCTCTCCCCCCCCCCCCCCGCACCCCAGGCTGAAATAAGCGAACCCCTCTTTAGGACCCCAAAGTCCCTTACAGAGGAGCAGATATCAGAGATTTAACCAAAAAAGAGGGTTTTGTTGGGTCACAGAGCCCCAGTCTCTAGCTACACCCTCATTTCTTTGTAAACTTAACTTTCACATCAGTAGTTAACGGACATTGTCCTTCTGAAGGGATTCCTGGGCTTTCCCAGTTCTCAAACCAGCAGCATCCGCTGAAACAGCATCTCCATCCAAGGATGCAGGGGCCCGAGTGCCGGGCATCCTTGAACCACGTGGCTCTGCTTTTCTTTCCTGGGGGGCTGAAAGGCCATTTCTCCATAGAGAGCTGCGGTCTCCTGCAGTTATAACTAAGTGCTCAGAGAGAGCAAGGAGTGACAGACGCAGATTCAGCAGCCAGATCTTCCAGGATGGCTAGGGGCTTAAAAGGGGGGAATGATTAAGGAATCACAGGATTACTTGAGGGACACGTCCAAGGAGTCCCTCAGCCCCAAGTCACAGTGCAGAAGGGGTTATATCAAAGTCAGGGTGGATTTGCTTGGGTGGGGATGAAGACACCAGGTCAGGGACCTGCTCTGCCAGGGACATCACCGTAGCAGCAAATGTCCCAAGGCCACTCAACTGGAGGGAGTTTTCAGAGACAATAAAAGTACAAACGACAAGTTTTGGAGTCACTCTCTTCAAATGAACCTTACTTCATGTCCTAAGAGTAAACATGACATGGCTGGCAAATGGACCAAGGAGCCCTGAGTGAAGGCAGCTGGCCTGGCCTTTCTGCCATCTGCCAAAGTCTGGAGTCCCCTTGTTTGTCAGCCCAGTTCTCTGACTGGTTGCTTCTTGTTGCTCCGGCAGCTAACTAGGCTGGGGCTCTCCCTGCCCCTCTTTGCACAGCTCCTCGCCTTCAGGCCCTCAGCTGCCTGACAGTTGGTTTCTGTTCCTTAGTTCTCCTGGAGAGCAGCACCCTGCTGGGAATCAACTCACTGCCCTGTTCCCTGAGCTGCTGCTGCCAGGCTGGCACTGATGATAATCAGAAGAGTTGAGTTATAATAGCAAATGCAAGAGAAGAAAAACTGTTTTGTTTTGTTTTTTTCTTTTTAGGAACACAAAACCCACCCCTCATAAAATAAAATGTGACTGTGTACCTCTCTGGGTGTGGCTCTGACAATGTCATTGGTTGCCTGTCAGCTTCCTATGACGCCAGACAATCAGGCAGTGGAGGTGGACTGAGGAAGGTGTCTGTGAAGACCACAGATCTAGACGTAAGTGCCCACAAAGCAGCTGTCACCGCTATGCGGTATGCGGTTCCTGGTGGCATTTGGCGAGTGACAACAAAAGAAGTTGGTACTAGATGTACTAGTGATGTCACAGGGATAATTTCCCCCTCTGAACAGCTGCCGAACACTATTTTTAACATGTCTCAACGAAATAAATATGAAAATGAAGGATTTTGTAAACCTGGGAGGAAAAGAAGGGAAAGATGCACAGTTAAATGGCTGATGTAAGCTGGAAGGACCTGCTGATTACACCTTGAAGGTCACGAATTGCATACCTTCCTGCCTGCCAGTTCTTAGCTCCCTGGAAAGCTGGGCCCTCTGCCTTGTCCTCCTTCCTCACTATTTTCTCCTTGCCTATTTTCTAGCATGTTCTCTAGTTCTCTTCCTGTCTATGTCCTAATACCTCCTCACTCTCACCCCAGACAAAGGGGCGGGGATGCTTAGGAAAGCGACTAAGTCAGACTCCCTTGGTCTGCGTCTTTGAGGAATGTTGAGAAATATCACACCACCCTTGCTTAACTATTGATGCTCCTGTCCAAACAGCCAAACCAGAAATGGAAACAATAGAAACCTCTTCATCCAGGGCCACTCTTTGTATGACGTCAGAAGGCGCCACTTCGTCCACACCAAGGCCACCCACCCTAGCGGTCCTTTAATGCAGTAGTCCTCCCTGGCGCTCTCACTAGGTGCGAAGTAGATGAGGCATAGCACTGCTTAGTTAACCCAAGCGCTTAACACTGCCTACAGGACATAGCCAATGGGCACATCAAGCAGCAGCCCATGACCACACAGTCAAGCTCTCTGCATCTTTCTGATCCCTTCTTGCACAGCAATGGCTCTACACTCTGGGTCGCATGCTTGCTCCAACGAGTATGCCGTGGATATACACCACTGAGCAAAGGGATCGTCCAACCTGAACGACAGGCTGTCCAGACAGTCTGGAGGGGGCTTCTGGGGCCGCTTAGACTCTACTCTACCATTCTAGTTTTACTTCTATTGCTGTAATAAAACACCCTAGAAAAAAGCAACTTAAGGGAGAAGGGAGTTTCTACTTCGGCTCACAATTCTAGGTTATAGTCCGTTGTTGTGGGGGAGTCCAGGCAGGGGCTTCAAAGCAGCTCATCACCACACAGCCACAGTCAAGAGCAGAGAGAAAGGAATGTATGCATGGTTACTTGCTTGCCCCCTTGGTTTGTGTTTAGCTCAACTTCTCCAGCTCACATGCAGTCCAGGACCTCCTGCCTAGGGAGTCATGCTGCCCACAGTGGGCTGGCTCTTCCCACATCAATTAATCTAAGGCAATCCCCACAGACTTGCGTAGGGGTCAAACCAATGGCAACAACCCCCACTGAGACTCTCTTCTGGGTGACCTTAGACTATGTCAAATTGAAAACAAAAGCTAACCTAATGTGCCTGTTGATTCACATCTATTTAGGATTCCTTAGGGCTAGTCTTTTATTCATCTAGAAGTACTTCAGAGTACTGACACCCAGGTGGAACAGCTGTTAAGCCCAGCACTTGAGAGGCAGAGGTCAGTGGGGCTCTGTGAGTTCGAGGCCATCCTGATCTATGTAATGAGACACCCTGCCTAAAAGAATAAATAAGAATAACTCCAATTGTCAATCTCATCTATCAAAACATATAATCCTCATCTACACTGAGTCATATGTCCACGTCTAACCCTCCCCCAGCCCAGAGCACAAGCTCTTCTAATCCAGAGACGGTATCACTGTCCTCCGAACTGACCCTTCCCCTATGTAGGAGCAGCTGTCCTAAGGTGCCAACAACTCACTGCTCGGCCACTGCAGTGCTGTCGGTGCTCACCTTACACCTAGCATCCCCCTGCATTTTCTCAACTCTTCGGGGGTTAGCCCGTTGAACAGCCGCTAGACAGGTAAGGAAGCCAAGGCCAGGGAAGCCAGGTGTCATGCACACAAGGACACCGAGTAGGAGTGACAGGCTGGCTTGAGCTGAGTTCTCTGTACCCAAAACCCTTATGTTGCAATATCAGTCTTTTCACAGTTCGAGTTCACAGTGAATGCCAATGAATAACCGAGTGGTTAACGTATCGTTTGCAGGCAGGATCGCGTGCATCGCCTTGATACAGGAAGACCTGTTTCACAACAGTGTTGTGCTAGCATGCCCTCCCCTCGCCCATACCCCCAAATAAGGCAACTGCTACTACCAGGGCACAACTCATGGCAATAGGCTAATGCATCTGTTACGAGCTCTGCTGGTCAGCTTTCCTATTACTGCCATAAAATATCTGAGGGCGGGGGGTTCATTGGCATTCATGGTTTTGGTTAGGTTACGTGCTGCCTTTGGGCTGTGGTGGGGCAGCGCATCATGGGTAGAGTACCTGGGAAAGGAAGATGCTCACTTCACAGCTCCTGGAAGCACCGGAAGAGGAAGGGGAGCCTGCCTTCTAACTCAAGGGCTATGGCATAACACCTAGCTTCCTCCCGCTCTTAAGGAGCCCACACCTCCCCGCAGTGTCATCCTGGGGGTCAAGTGTGCGTCACATAGGTTTTGGGAGCATTTCAGATCACAATTGAAGCGCTAGTTTACTAAACAAGCCGGGATCCCTTTAACATCCTGTCTAAAGGGCCATGCACCCCATCCTGCGGATAAACTCTTATGTTAGAATCACGGCTCTCTGAACTGCTCCTTGTTACAATGGGACTTCCAACCTGGATTGCTTCCTCACTTTCTGGGAATGAAACATCCAATCTAACCTCACAGCCCTCCAGACCCCCAGTTCCAGTTTCTCCAGCTTGGGCCTCCCTCAGTAGCAGCCTTCGGTTTGCTCAGTCTCTGCTCCAGCAGGGCTTGTCCAGGTAGTTATGAGATCTGGAGCAGAGGCAAAGGACACCCTCTGGCTGCGACTGCTTTTATGAACTTCTCAAATCCTTTCTGGGTGCGGGGAGTCCCCAGCGGATTGCGTTCTGGTAACTTGCCGCACACTCCACTCTCTTCTGCTGCCAGTCAGCTGTCCCAGCTGTTTCCTGCCATAGGGATCTTCTTGGATAATGGACTTGTATCAAACTCATCAGGTAGGCTTGGCAATCTCAATCAATCAATCAATCAATCAGTCAATCAATCAATCAATATCTCTCCCTCTGTCCCCTCCCCCATTGTAGGAGAATGTCTCTTACCACTTTCTGGGTTGGGCAGAGGTGATACCCAGCATCCTGGTAGCTCTCTCCTTCTTTAATATGGCAGGGCCCTGTGCATGCCAAGCACACACTGTACCCCTGTGCTGAAGTTTAGCCCCTTGTCTTGATATTTTCTTAGTAGCAGGTAAGTGACTGGTGTGCCAAAGTCACAACTGCTTCCTGGCCTTGGTGTTTAAAACTGTGTGCATGCTGTTCTTGAACGCTAGAGATTCTGTGAAAGCCTGAGGGTGCATGGCAAGGTGAGTTCAGTATTCTTGTCACATGACATGACCCAAAGGAAAGACCCTTGTTTAGAACAAGCAAGTCACAGGTCCACGAGAGAAGAACACAAAGTGACCCTTGGTGGAGGGAGGGGTCAGTGACAGCAACGTCACTTCTCAGGCAGATCATCTAATGCTCCCACAGGCCCTCTGGAGGAGTGTGGCCTCTATGCTAACCCTGGGCACCAGGAGTGTGATCTTAATCTTCAAAACGAACACAAGGAGGCTCATGGGAGCCCGTAAAGAGACCCACAGCATAGAGAGAGAAAGATTAGAGAGAGAGAGAGACTGCTCTGGGGGATCTATAGAGGGGAGCTCCTCTCTTTCCAGGCCCACAGACAAGGGAGAGTCTGCGGTGCATTTAGGAATGGGACTGAGAGCCTCTTCTACCTGTGCTTTACGCCAGACCTACTCACTGCCCTAAAAACACTGTGCTGATACCAAACTCTATACACTTCTCTTTCCATCCCAGGCCTCTTTGAGTTGCATTACTCACCAACTTCTGAGTGGGGACCTGCCCCTCCCCCTAACAACTGTTTTCTTGGCCCGGGTGCCAGCCTTATTTCCTGAAGCCTGTGGAAAGAGGGGCCTCCTCTAACCTAATCTCTCTCCTTTGGTGTTTGCTATCTCTCATCAAGACCCAACTTACACCTGAGACTTTGAACTGGAATCCATCCCTACCCATCCCACCAACATGAGAAAGAGGGTCATGGTCTTGCAATTGGTACTTATGGACACTAGGTGGCGATATTGCATGGGGGAAGGTGAAGTATTGATGCATTCCTATGAAAAACCAACACTCAAATGAAGAGATTGGTTTATGCACTAGGATCACAAACCCCAGTGTAAAACTGAGCGAGCAGATGAGGAGCAAATCAGTAGAGAGTTGCTTGGATTTGAGTGTTATGCCATCTTCCACATAAAGCAATCCTGTCACTGTCGGTTTTCCCAGGGAGAATCCAAAATCCAAGGATGAGAAGTGATATGATGAAAATATTTATGTCATCTTGAAGTAATTTTATTGCACTCCCTGATACCTATGTCATAATTCTCTCTTAAAACAATAGGGCTATACAACCTACTATGTGTAAGTAATTCTTTGGACCCAAAACTCCTGCAAGCTCAGGAAAGCCCTGTTTTCTCATAGTCTCATCTTCAGACATGCAGAGACTCTGCGAGGAAGAAAAAGTGCGGTGGGGACACTGGAGATCTGAGGTAGGTGGCTGTTCCCTGTTCCCTGTCCTTCCCACTGTGCTATATAACCAGAACCACTCCTCAGAGTTGACTAGTGAGGTCCTGAGCTCCCAAGGGAACTCAGCTTCCCTCTTGCAGGCACTCTAACTGAATTTAAGGATCTCTTCCGCCCCTTGACCTTTAGTGTTTGGCTGAAATTTCCTACCAAGACAGGCCAGAACAAGAGAGGCTCTGCCACACGACATGGTACGGCTCACCTTCAGCTCCGTCCTCTGAGCCCAGGTCATAGAAACAGTAGGACAATGACAGAAGCACCAGCTCATGAGTCTTTCCTCAAATGTCTATGCCCAACATGCAGAGAGAGTAATGCTGTACTGTCCTCTGAGCTCCAGTAGAGCCAGAGACAGAAGACTTTCCGCCCCTAAGCTGAGAAAGCCTATGAGGCAGGCGCTGAGGCAACATCTCCAGAGCAATGCTGCCTCTCAGATCCTCTTCTTTATTTGGATCCCAAGTGATGGCCAAAGATCACTCTACTTGTTTCAAAAATCAATAATAATTAAACACCCTGCAGTGGAGAACAGCCTTAACTGACTTTTCTTCCACCAGCAGCAGGGGGCGCTGCTGGGTCTGGAGGGCACTAGGTATCCACTTTGCCAGGAAACTCTCAAAGCTTGCATTTGTCATCGTGCCCTTTAAAAATTCTGGACTTCAGGACTTTGGCCAATGACTTACTTTGAAACATTCAAATTAAATTAAGAAGTGGCTGACCTGGCTTCTGACTCCTTTGCATAGGCTGCTGTCACCAACCCCACACATCAGCAATCAACACTCTGTATGCATTACCCTCAGCCAGCTAGGGGCAAATGCTCTGACCAGCGACACTTTGCAATAACCTCCAGTGCAAAGGCGGGGTGCCTGCATGGTACTATGGGTCAATTTAGTAACTGCTACCACCACAGTGTCCCTCAGGAGGAAGGGGATGCCCCCAAGAGGGGCAGCTAGTGGTCTAATCTCTCAATATCTTATGAATCTGCATCTCTAGCAGCCACTTCCAAGAGCCGACGCTGGAGGGATTACTAGAGTGATCCCATCCTTGTTCTGGGGCCAGGAGGTTTCTCATAAGACACTGCCATCACTCTGCTCCACCAACCTCTCAGTTCTGACTACTGCAAACATCAGCTGCTGGGGTGCACCTGAAGATCAGGCCAAGGTAGAACAGGTAATAGGCAGTTGCTTAGAGCCACTGACACCACCCTGTCTCACATCCTCTTTGTACTGCCCTCCCCTTGGCTCCAGGAAGCACCTATCCAACCACAGCACGTAATAAACATTGCCGGAGCGCAGGAAGGTGCATGCAGACAGAAGAGGAAGCTCTTGCCTCTCATGTCCATCTGGCAGCTCCAAGTATATATATAAATCAGCTCCAAATATAAATCAGAAACCCCATGAGTTTGCCCTCCAGCAGCCTCACCCCCTCGGTTGAGTGCAGGCTGAGTTGTGCAATGGCCCTCAATTATCCCGTACAAGCTCTGGGAAGATAACAGTCACAAAGGCCCTCAGACCCCAACTCAGGGCATAGAAATAACACCCCTTTTCTCCAAAGTCAACCAACTACAAACTCCAGAAATACTGGGTGGAAAGTCCCAGTAGATTAAAAAAAAAAAAAAAAAAGGTGCTTGTTGCCTGACCTGACCACCTGAGTTTGAGTTCAGTCCCTAGAACCCACGTGGTTAAAGGAGAGAAGAGACTCATTCAAGCACACGCACACGCATGCATACACACACACACACACACACACACACACACACACACACACACACACACAGAGTATATAAGTGAGTGTGAAAAATTAAACCCTGATGATGTTACGGTCATTTCCTCTGCCATTCTGGGTCATCTGTAATACAATTCTCTGACATATCATGCTTGATTGTAGGTTCCAAGACCTCCTGTTCCAGAACAGTCCTTCCTCCCTCTCTGAAGGAAGGAGCACTGCCCAGAGAGGTCACAGATGGCCTAGCCAGACAGCGTACTGGGCTACCCCACCTCAGCCTATAACTGTTAGATTCTTTTCCTTCAATCGTGTATCTCTACAGTTGCCCATAGTTCACCAAAAGCAATGATAATAATTTTTTATTATAGATCTTTGAGATTTAAATCTGAAGACTCGTGTCTTAGTTAGGTTTTTGGCTTTGTTTTGGTTTTGTATTTTTATGTGAAAAGACACCATGACCAGGGCAGCTCTTATAAAGGAAAACATTTAATTGAAGCTGGCTTATAAATTCAGAGGTTTAGTCCACTGTCATCATGGCGGGAAGCATGGCAGCATGCAGGCAGAAAACATGGTGCTGGAGAGGGAGCTGAGAGTTTTACAACTTCATCTGCAGGCAGCAGAAGGAGACTGTGTCACTGGCATTGCTTAAGCATATATGAGACCTCAAAGCCTGCCTCTACAGTGACACACTTCCTCCAACAAGGCCACACCTCCTAATAGTGCCACTCCCTATGGGCCAAGAATTCAAACACATGTGTCTATCGGGGACATTCCTATTCACACCACCACGACACTTAATGTCGTGAAAAAGCATTTGACAAAATCCAACACCCATTCATGTTTAAAGTGTTGGAGAGATCTGGAATACAAGGCACATTCCTACACATAATAAAGGCTATGTACAGCAAGCCAATAGCCAACATCAAATTAAATGGAGAGATACTCAAGGAAATTCCTCTAAAATCGGGGACCAGACAAGGCTGCCCACTTTCTCCATATCTCTTCAATATAGTTCTTGAAGTTCTAGCCAGAGCAATAAGACATCAAAAGGAGATCAAGGGGATCCAAATGGGAAAGGAGGAAGTCAAATTATCCCTATTTGCAGATGATATGATAGTGTATACAAGTGACCCTCAAAATTCCACCAGAGAACTCTTACAGCTGATAAACACTTTCAGCAAATTGGCTGGATACAAAATTAACTCAAAAAAGTCAGTAGCCTTCCTATGTACAAATGGCAATCATGCAGAGGAAGAAATTAGGAAAACTACATCCTTCACGATAGCCACAAGCAATATAAAATATCTAGGAGTAACTCTAACCAAGCAAGTGAAGGACTTGTTTGAGGAGAAAAAAAAAAACCCTTAAATCTCTGAACAAAGAGATGGAAGATGACATCAGAAGATGGAAAGATCTCCCTTGTTTGTGAATCAGGAGAATTAACATAGTAAAAATGGCCATTTTACCAAAAGCAATTTACAGATTCAATGCAATACCTAACAATTTTTAAAGACATTGAAAGATCAATTATCAACTTCATATGGAAAAACAAAAAAACCCAGAATAGCTAAAACAATCCTATATAATAAAAGATCCTCTGGAGGAATCTCCATACCCGATCTCAAGCTGTACTATAGAGCAATAGTAATTAAAACAGCATGGTACTGGTACAGCATTAGGCTGGTTGATCAATGGAATCGAATCGAAGACTCAGAAATGAATTCACACACATATGGTCACTTGATTTTTTTTTTTACAAAGAAGCCAAATCTATACAATGGAAAAAGAATAGCATCTTCAACAAGTAGTGCTGGTCTAACTGGATGTCTACATGTAGAAAAATACAATTAGATCCCTATTTGTCACCATGCATAAAACTCAAGTCCAAGTGAATTAAAGACCTCAACATAAAACCAGAGACACCAAACCGGTTAAAAGAAAAAGTGAGGAAGACCCTGGAACACATTGGCACAGGAGACAACTTTCTGAGCAGAACACCAACAGCCCAGGCCTTAAGGTCAACAATTAATAAATGAGACCTCATGAGGCTGAGAAGCTTCTGTAAGGCAGGAGACACTGTCAACAGAACAAAGTGACAGCCTATAGACTGGGAAAAGATCTTCACCAACCCTACATCTGACAAAGGTCTAATATCCAAAATATATAAAGAACCCAAGAAATTAAACACCACCAAACCAAATAACCCAATTGAGAAATGGGGCTCAGAACTAAACAGAGAATTCTCAACAAAGGAATATTGAATGGCTGAGAAACACTTAAAAAATGCTCAACATCTCTAGTCATCAGAGAAATGCAAATAAATCAAAATGACCCTGAGATTCCATCTTACACCCATTAGAATGGCTAAGATGAAAAATTCAAGTGGCACCACATGCTGGCAAGGATGTGGAGAACAAGGAACACTCCTTCGTTGCTGGTGGGAATGCAAACTTGTACAACCACTTTGGATATCTCTGTGGTGCTGTCTCAGAAAACTGGGAATAGAGCTTCCTCAAGACCCAGCTATTCCACTCCTTGGAATATACCCAGAAAATGCTCCACCACACAACAAGGACATATGGTCAACCATGTTCATAGCAGCCTTATTCATAATAGCCAGAAACTGGAAACAGCCTAAATGTTCCTCAGTTGAAGAATGGATAAAGATACTGGTACATTTACACTATGGAATACTACTTGGCTATTCAAAACAAGGAAATCCTGAAATTTGTGGACAAATGAATGGAACTAGAAATGATCATACTGAGTGAGTTAACCCAGAAGCAGAAAGACTCACATGGTATATACTCACTTATAATTGGGCACTAGCCCAAGGGGCATGTCCCACAAAAGTCTTCATTTACCAGGAGATTGGGACAGATGTGAGGATATCCCAATGGGACTCTATGTAAGACAAATATAGGAGATGGGGGAATAGAAGGACCTAGAGGGTCCTAGAAACCTACAAGAAGAACATCCTGATGGGTGGATTGGGGCCCAGGGGGGTCTGCTCAAACTATTGCACTAACCAAGGACAATACAAGTAGTAAACATCGAGCCCTACTTTGATCTAGCCAATGGACAGGACATTCTCCACAGGTATGTGGAGAGCGGGGACTGACTCTGACATGAACTCTGGTGCCCCATATTTGACCACTTCCCCTTGGTGGGGAGGCCTGGTGGCACTCAAAGAAAGAATAAGCAGGCTTCCAAGATGAGACTTGATAGCCTATGGCCATATAGTGGTGGAGGAGGTCTCCCTCGGTCATAGACCTAGGGGAGGGGAATAGGGTGAAAGTGGGAGGAAGGGAGGAAAGGGAAGATACAAGTAATGGGATAACAATTGAGTTGTAATCTGAATAAATTAATAAAATTAAATTTAAAAAGGAAAAACGATGTTAAATACATTTATCATTACTGCCAAAAAGGAAAAGAATGGGAGGGTGGGAAAGAAAGGAAAAAAAGGAGAAAGAAAGAAAGAAAGAAAGAAAGAAAGAAAGAAAGAAAAGAAAGAGGAAGGAAGGAAGAGGCAGGCAGGCTGGATAAATGCTTTGGGGCTCACCTTCCACCTCACACTGCACTGACAAGTGTTGCTTTGTTGGACTGACCTGTGCGCTCCCATTGTAGTCACTCACTGCAGGAAACCAGCACAGAAAAGTCTTTCAGATAGCGACTATTAGGCCTACTGATTTGTTTTCTTTTATTTATTTATTTAAATAATTTATTCAGATTGCATTCCAATTGTTATCCCCTCACCTGTATCTTCCCATTTCCCACCCCCTCCCTCTTTCACCCTGTTCCCCTCCCCTAGGCCTGTGACAGAAGGGAACCTCCTCCCCCACCATATGATCACAGCCTATCAGGTCTCATCAGGATAGCGTGCTTCCCCTTCCTCTGAGTGCCACCAGGCCTCCTTACCAAGGGGAAGCAGTCAAATAGTGGGCACCAAAGTTCACATCAGAGTTGTCCTTGCTCTTGAAACCAAAGCAAGAAATAATGATACCGATTTGTTTTCTAGCCGACAAAAGCTGTGTGCACCATGATGTGTTGACATATGCGCACCTTGTGCAGTACCTAAATTGAGGTTATTTAACCTGTGTGTTACCCATGCATACCTTTTTGGGTGTAGTGACACTTAGAAAGAGAAACCTTAACCCCTTTGGCAATATCTGGCATCACCATGATGTACAGCAGGTGCCCTGACCTTAATTAACATTTGCTGATTGAAAGTTTGTCTCTTCAGTCATTATGTCCCAAGCCATCAGCAAACATCCCTTTTACTGTTTTTAAAACTATAACGTCTTAGATTCCATGTACAAGAAAGATCTGATAGCATATATCTGCCTATGTCTAAGTCCTCTGGGCACAAATGCCTTCCAGATTCACCCATGTCGACATACATGGCAGAATCACCACCCTAAGAGTGAACAGTGTTCCATTGTGCATATAAAGTGCATTTCCTCTAGCCATCCTCCTGAAAGGTAGACACGTAGGATGGTTCTACAGCTTGGCTCCTGTGAGCAGAGCTGCGATGAACATGGTGTGCAGAGGTCTCTCCAGCCTACCGATGCCCACTCTTTAGCCTCCACACTCAGTAGTAGGATTGATGGCTCATGTTGTAGTTCCACTTTAATCCAGGGAGAGTCTCAATAGTGCCCCCTATGGGGTTACACAATACTACCCATTCCTCCCCGTTTCCCAGACAACTAAGCAGGTTCTCCCAGAAGCCCACTGTGCCAAGTTCTCTTGTCTAACATAGAAGCCTCGGGTTCTGATACCTTCTCACCGTCAACACGGCTGAAGAGCCTCATGCCCTTCCTTCCGAGACACACTTATCAGTACTGGAAGCAAGCGAGAGCGTAAGCTACTTTTCTCATAATGTGATCTTGGTACAAAGCCAAAAGGGACTTGCGCTCCTGTGGAGAATTAATGATCCATGCAACCGTGTGCACAGCTTAGGGCTCTCAGAAACATCCAGATCAGACATGAGCAAAGAACCAACTCATATTTCAAAGACTTTAGCTGCACTGAAGTACAGATGAGCCTGAATGACTTTTTGCTGCGGCAGCCAGGCCCCCAGCCTATGAAGAGCGAGCCTTTCTACGTTACCTCAGGCAGGACCTTGAGAAACGCACCCACCATTCATTTCCATCTTTAAAGAGAATCAGCCCCAAATGGAAGCTGCACTTAAAAGGAGTTCCTAAGATGAAATTTTGCTTGTAAAACAATTATTAGACATGCACAAACAAGTTACCTAGATAGCAATAATCAGTAAATGATTGATTATCACCTAGATGCTGCAGATAAGAAGCCCTAAGGCTTTAGGAAGTAGAGCCGTAGAAGAGACTAGCATGGCTCCCAGACCAGATACAGTGATGGGTATCCCTCAGGGAGGGTCCGACAAACATTGTTCCTTTTTCTCACATTTAGTCCAAAAGTTTGCCCTGGCACCTGGAATCTGACCATCTCAACAGATCTGTGCTGTTTGAACTGTGATTCTGGCCAGTTCTCAGGGGCCACACACTCACTCTGACGACATTTCCTGGGATCTTCTGGGCCCCCTTCACCTTCAACAGAGCTGCCTGGAACCGAAGTGTGGCACAAAGCTAAGTTGACTGAGCCTCTGACCTGCCTGGCCATCTCCCAAGGCCATTCAGACTCCACTACCAAACAGCACCCAGAGTCACCCCCATCTTCTTATTCAGCCCCGAACTGAAATGTGTGTTGTCTTTGGGGTGATTTAGATAGGGACTCAGTGTCCTGGAGGGGCACCCACTAGCATGAGAATGGGAGCAGACAAAAGGAGCCAAGGGAGGATATGGAAGGTTGGAGAAGGAAGCGAGCCTTGAAAAGCACATGACAGGGAGAAAGGGATGGGAATACTAGTCAGTTTTCCATCACGCTGACAAACAGCTGGGATCTTCAGTTTAAAAGGAGGAAAAGTTTCTCCCTGGCTCAGCTTCGTAAGTGTCCGACCCTGGCCCTTGGCCCTGTGTCTCTGGGCCTATGGTGGCACAGATCTGATCCCATGGTGGGAAGCAAAAGAAGCGAGGAAGCAGCTGCTGTATCAGTATTCGCTTCAGGGACACATCCCTGGTGACCTCAGTTCTTCCCGCTGGACTCTATCGCCTAGAGGTTCCTTGCCTTACTGTGAGGGCTGGCTTTTATGTGAACTTGACACAGGCTATACTCATCAGAGAGGTGGAAGCCTTAGTTGAGAAAACACTTCCGTAAGACCTAACTGTAGACAAGCCTGTGCACTTTCTTAATTAGTGCTTGACGTGAGAGGCTGGGGCACTCCTGGGCTGGTGGTCCTGGGTGCTATAAGAAAGCAGGCTGAGCAAGCCATGATGAGCAAGCCAGTAAGCAGCACCCCTCCATGGCCTCTGCATCAGCTCCTGCCTCCAGGTTCCTGCCAAGTTTGAGTTGCTGCCCTGACTTCCCTCAGCAATGGGCTGTGATCAGGGTAGATAAGCCAAACAACCATTCTCCTACCCAGGTTGCCTTTGGCTTTGGTGTTTCTTCTTCTTCTTCTTCTTCTTCTTCTTCTTCTTCTTCTTCTTCTTCTTCTTCTTCTTCTTCTTCTTCTTCTTCATCATCATCATCATCCTTTCTCTGACTAAGACCTAATAACATCACAAACTAGGGACCAAACCGGTGAGCATGGGCCTTTGGGGGCCATTTGGAATGTAGATTATAGTACTCACTACGAGAAGAGGGAGTTTAAAGGCAGGGAGGGCCAGGGTGTGAGAAGCCTGGCAGAGAGAGAGAGAGAGAGAGAGAGAGAGAGAGAGAGAGAGAGAGAGAGAGGAGAGAGGAGACGAGAGGAGAGAGAGAGAGAGAGAGAGAGAGAGGGGTGTGTGTGTGTGTGTGTGTGTGTGTGTGTCAGTGGCGGGCAGGGGTGGGGTGGGGGTGACAGGGCAGTGGTATGCTCCCGCTGGCTCTTTACTAGAGTGATTGCTGCCTTTTGGGGGGATTTCTAGTTCTTAAATCTTTGATAGCTTGTGATTGCGATTGGCCCATCTAGGAGGATTTATGCTACAAATTGGAGTTTTGACCTCAGTGGAGGAGCAGCTGACCTGCATAGCACTGGACCTCGGGTGTAAAGGGCCCAAATCAGCTTGCTGACTTGGGGGGAAGGGGCTCTTGGTCACAAGTGCCAGGACTTTGTGCTGAGGATGCTGGACTCTCCTGGTGGCTCCACCTTAGGCCTTCAGGAAGGGGTGCAGGCGAGAACGTGGGCACTGCCGGGTTGCTGGCTTCCAGTTCTGCTTTTTTGTGACTCCCGTCTCTGGCTCTATGCTAGTTTTTTGTTTGTGTTGTGTTTTGTTTTGTCCTCCCTACCTCCCTTTTCTCTCTCACTAGCATCTCCGTGTCAGTTATCTGAAAACACGGCTGCTAAGGGTCTTACTTTTTAGCTATAGCAGCTTTAACTCCCAAAAGCCCACTTCCCTTTTTCTAGGTCCATGTCCTGGAGGACAGCTGCCAGCCACTCCCTTTGGCCTGGTGCTCCTTTCTGGATGGGCCAACTCCACCGTGGAAGGTATAACTCAGGAAATGGACTACTGGTCCCTTGTTGGTCAAGTGCCCCATCCTGAACACGTCAACCGTGGCCAGCAGCAGGCGGCTATATGAGTTAACACTGGCTATGTGGGGAGGATGGCATTACTTCTGAGAGGAAATGAAGTCCTGGGCAGAAAGACAGCAGGTACCAATGTGGAGAGGAGTGGCAGAGGGCCAAGCCCACAAGGTGGGTGGCGTGAGCTGTGCCCAGTGGCTAACTCAGTCCAGGGGACCCACTGGGGAGGAGTGTCGCGATCGCATTTCTGTTGTGGATTGCCGTGGCCATTGCAGGGGCAAACACACACCTAGCAAGCCGGCCCTGATGCAATGGCAGTGACTAGCAGGCAGCCACACCCCTCCAGGCACAAGCACCCTCATCTCACTTCAGCCCCATGCGTAGAGGGCTGGACTGGCTTCCTTCTCTTTCTTGTGGCCGACTCCATCCCTTTCTTCTCCTGGTTACTTTGCAAGTGCTCCTTGTCATACTGGTGACCATCCTCTACCCGAGGTCACATGATGCAAACTCTATACACAAGATACCTTTAAACTCTTAGTGTCACCTTCCTTAACAACGCGGGGTCTGTCTTCTGCCTTTGCTTCCCAGCTCCAAGCTTCAGGACGTTTCCTTCCAGTGGCTCAGTGCGCTGACTTTAGTACGTCTTACTCTATTTTAATTTTTTTTTTTTTTTAAAAAAGCAGCATTTCCCAGTGGCAGGAATACTAAACAACAAGAAGTAGAAGGGGTTGAAGTAGGACTGCAGAGAGGTGGGGGCAGGTCCAGGCGCCAGGGCTTAGCTAAGGCTGAGCTATGGAGGGAAGAGGAGCCAAGGCTGAACAAGCTGAAGGCTCTAGAGTTGAGCTACAGTGGGGGAGGGGGTGCTGGAGTCCGGGAGAGGGACCCGGAAGAAGAACTGGATGTCTGTTACTTTTGGCTGTTTGCCGTTGGATCGTGTTTGCACTCTAACTGGTCCTCCTGGGGCTCCAGA